>NW_024425563.1:53711180-53856526 GCF_017311325.1 Ursus maritimus | reverse complement strand
TATTTATTTATTTATTTATTTATTTATTTATTTATTTATATTTTCTCACATGTATTGTCACACAGGTTTATTGAGGAAAAAACAAAAACAAAACTTCCCCCCAAAGTAATTTCTAAGTAGTCACGTAAAAATAAGTTACATTCTTGTATTTATTTTTCTCAACAATATGTTTAGCTATTACTCTTTATATATCATTCAAAAAATTATGTCATATATAAGTGTAGTTGCTGGTGGAGTCTTCAGTTTTTTTAAATTTTATTTTATTTTAATTCCAGTATATTTAACATACAGTATTATATGAGTTTCAGGTGTACAATATGATTCCAGAATTCCGTACATCACCCAATGCTCGTCCATCACAAGTGTACTCCTTAATCCCCACCACCTATGTCACCCATCCCCTGAGTCACCTCCCCTCTGATAACTATCAGTTTGTTCTCTATAGTTAAAAGTCTGCTTCTTGGTTTGTCACTCTGCCTTATTTTTCTCCCTTTGCTCATTTGTTTCTTAAATTCCATGTATGAGTGAAATGATACAGTATTTGTCTTTCTCTGGCTGACTTATTTCACTTAGCATAATACTCTTGGGCTCCGTCCATGTCGTTGCAAATGTCAAGATTTCATTCTTTTTTATGGCTGAATAATATTTCTCTATATATGTATGTCACATCTTCTTTATCTTTTTATCTTTTGATGGACACTTGAGCTGCTTCCATAATTTGTCTACTCTAAATAATGCTGCTATAAACATAGGGGTGCATGTATCCCTTTGAATTAGTGTGGTTTTTTTTTTTAAGAGTAACTATCCAGTAATGTGATTACTAGATAATAGGGTAGCTCTATTTTTAACTTTTTGAGGAACCTCCACACTGTTTTCCACAGCAGCTGTAGCAGTTTGCATTCCCACAAACAGTGCAAGAGTGTTCCTTTATCTCTACATCCTCGCCAACACCTGTTGTTTCTTGTGTTGTTGATTTTACCTATTCTGACAGGTGTGAGGTTATATCTCATTGTAGTTTGGATCTGCATTTCCGTGATGATGAGCAATGTTGAGTGTCTTTTCACAAGGCTGTTGGCCATCTGGATGTCTTCTTTGAAGAAACGTCTGTTCATTTCTTCTGCCCATTTTTTAATTAGATTATTTGTTTTTTGGGGTCTTGCATTGTATAAGTTCCTTATATATTTTGGATACTAACCCTTTATTGGGTACGTCATTTGCAAATATCTTCTCTCATTTAGTAGGTTGCCTTTTAGTTTTCTTGATTGTTTTAGAAGTGTTTGAATTTTAACACATCTAATTTCCTGCTAGGGAGCCACATTCAACTGATAACTTCACATAAGAACTTAAATTAAGACATATGGTCTTACTTTCCTCAAAAACAGAATTATTTCTGAGACTTTTTAGTTACTAAGTTGAGTATTTATCGAACACCTACTGACTACCAAATAAAATATTTTTTCAATAAGATAGCTTTCAATAAAAGCTATTCAGAGACACAAAGACAAAACTTCTATCACCAAAGAGATTACAAAAGCATAGAAGTTCCTGGGACATCTTACCAAATATCAGTTAGGTTTGTTCAAAGAGACCAATAGCATTTAAATATTTAGAATTCACAAGCTATTACAGGTAGAAGACCTAGAATGTCTTGTATATACCTATGCATTTAGAATGCCAACAAAGTCCAAAAATCACGTGCAGACAGCAAGAGTAGAAAGAAGAAAAAGTGTCAGGCAGAGTTTAGAATGTGTAAAAAAGGGTATCAACAAAAGGAAGGAAAATAATGTATCCCTGGGGAAGAAAATCTCAAAAATCCTAGAGAAAAGAAACACATGATGTTCTTAAGTTTTTTGTTTTAATGCCACACAAAGAAAAATGTCTGTCTCTTTTGTATTGGCTCACTTAGTAATATATTACTTTTAATTACAGAAAAACAGACATCTCTATCTCTTTTAAGTAACATAATGCTTTTGTTAGGCATTCAAATATGTGACTTCCATTGGACTTTGGGAAAAAACCTACTAAGTTCAACTTTCTCCAGATTATACCCCTGAATAAAAGTCCTAGTAGTAACGAAGGAAAGAGAGTTATGATGGTTAAAGGTGTTCTAAGGAAACAAAACCATAAGAACAATTATGTCTTTGGACATTGCAAAATAAATACCCAATTAGAGAAAGGACATGCACAGAGACTCCTGAGCCAATTATTTTAATCTAATACCTTGACCATGGTGGAAAAAAAGGGACAAAAAAATTAAGTTGGAATAGCTGAGAAAACATTCTTTGTTTCACCAAACTTGCTTGAATGTACCACTTTCAAAGTATTGCTGTGTTTGGATAGGAGATGTCAGGTGGCAAATACTAACTCGATGAAACAAAGGCATCAGAAGAGTAACACTAAATAAACCTGTCAACAGTTGCCCCTTAAAGGGATGGCTGTACTATTCTTTTATATGGTAGGTACCTCACATACACTCTGGTAATGGCTTCCAGTAGCAGAACATTTTCTTCTCCACAAAGGTAGCACAACACAAAGGGAGAAGTAGAATTAAATTACACTGGCAACAACACACAAGGCAGTAACCAACCACTCTTCCACTCTTCCCTGTGCATTTGTATTAAATATTAACTGGGATTGCATCTATATTTTATTCAGGTTCACAAAAACCTATAGGAGCAGAATAACCACTCTGAGTTCAGAGACTGAATTGTATTAAAATAGAATTGTGTTAAAATACAAGTGTTCTTACCAAGAGTCTAAAGATGTACTATAGTAGCAATAACTTAGGCTTTGGAGTCAGATAGATCAGGTTATTGCAGTCTCCACTGATCAGCTGGGTAACTTTGGAAAATTATCTAACTTCAGAGCTTTGGCTGAAAAGTGGGGTTTTTCCAATGTATCACTGATGCGTTGAGACAATCTGTGCACAGCGCCTAGTAAAATGCATTGTGCATGATATTGCGAAGTAAATGATAGCTGTTATTATGATATGGAAAATTATTTTACTATTTATCTTAGAATATTGAGGCAAATATTAAAGCAATTAAAATATTTATGTAGTAGTCACCTATATTAGCCCCATAAAACTCTTGCTTTGAGATATGGACCAAAAAAAAAAGGAACATGTACAAGAAAAAAGACTTCAGTTATCTACTTGGAGTTTAGCATTAGAATACCTAAAAGACAATGTATGGGTTTGATCCTTCTGAAGAAGTTCATGGAACTGAAAAGGGCTTTCAAAAGGTATTACCATTCATTAGAAGTTAAAAGTTAAGGGAAATGAAGCATGATGTTGTTAAGATGTTTAAATCATGGCTCGAAGTCCATCCATCTGTTTTTTAGCAATGACCTGAAATCACTAGTCAGATTTCACAAATGAGTTTTAGATTTCTCTAATTTTAGATACTTTATGAAACCAAGGTATTAGTATTGGGGCTTCAGCCCTAACTCTGCTAAATAATTCTAAGACATTGGGAAATGTATTTAATCTCTATGAACCTTATTTGCTCACTACCACCAAACGTGAGTAATACTTAACTACCTGCATTAGCGGTTGTGAGAATTAAGTAAAATAATGTTTGTAAAGTGCCAACTCATAGGGGGGCTGAGAAATGTGAGTTGCTCTTTCCTTATATTCAATCAGGGGAAGGATATTTATGAGCTCAAGAGACCAGGAAAACGTGACTTTTGAAGTCTGAGGAATGGGTATCTTATTTTTACTAAAATGGTTTCATATGATTGTATAGAAAAGATAGTAAAGAAAGAAATCCATTTACTCATTTAAATACTATTTCTTAAGTAGGGCTTTGGATGGGAATGGGATAGGACTGCAAACTAATGTATACAACTTCAAAAAGTTATTTACTATTTGATATTCATGCAAAACTAAGGAAAGGCAACCTGTGTACTTTTAAGAATTTCAGCAGTCTTATGAAGGACAAGTAGGTGAAGGTTATAAAAAGACAACCTACTCTTTCTTCAATTATAAATAATGATTTATTTTTAAGAACTAACATATCATAATATACATAAATAAATAGGAACCGTTCTTGACTTTAGGAAAATCCTTTGTTCCTGATGCTGTGTTGGATGAAGCTATTAACAGCAAGATGAGGTATTTCTCTCCCCTTGCCTTCCCTTCTGTTACAGACTTGTGATGCCAAGAGGTGTTAATTTTGGTTTGCCCTTTATTCTCAAAAGAACACTAGCATATCTAGGACTGGGCCATCCCACAAAGGCAATCTGACCTTGGTCCAAGGGCTTGAGGATTAACACATATTTTCCAATGTTTCAGGGTATGAAAAAGAGAGGCCCTCCTGAATATGATCTGATATGTGGACATCACAAAGCTACTTCTGAATTTTGGCAACATAGTGGTCTAAGCTGGCAGGGAATGAACTCTTAATAAAAATACTAGAAATGCTGGATAATATATACAACAATAAAATTAAATGAATCTGAGGTAGACAAAAGAAAAAAATATATATATATCTGTGTGCCAGGAGTATGTTGGAAACTGGAGTGAGAGAAGTGGGTAGAATGTGGCATTGCAATTTCCCTTCAATGTAGTCAATTGAATGGGCACAAGTTACACAGGCTAGGGCTAGGATTGTAATTCAATTCAATGTGAGATGAGACACATGTGATACTGTGTGCCAGAAATGTTACCGCCTCTTCCATGAAAAACCCTATCTACTTGCCCCAAAACCAATGAGAAGTTTTCCTTCTGCTCAAGCCTATAGTTGAAGGGATAAAGTCATCCATGGTAAATCAAGACCCCAAGCTTATATCATATGCACTGGTAGAACTGCCTAGATCAACGGTACATAAAACCCAAGTTGAGAAACTAGCATAAAAACAAGTTCTGGACTAGTTGTGGCCCCATGCCCCTTTTTTCTTGGCAAAAAATGCTCTATAGACACAATTTTCCATGGCCTAAAGCACAGGAAGTAAAGACCAAAAAAAAAAAAATTCCCTACCGAGGAGGAGTTCATAGTGAAAAGAAGAATAAGAGAAAGAGGAAGAAGAAGGAGGAGAAGGAGGAGTCATCATAATAAGAATAAGAGGGAAATATGGGAGAACTGAAAGAACTGGAGATCATAGATGAATCTGAAAGAAAACTGTAAGTTAGTATTTAAATGAATTACAGAGTAAAAGAGAAAATGCAAATCATAATGAATAAAAGGAAACAATAAGAGGAAAAGAGGAACAAGCAGATTTATAAAAACCAAATTGAACTTTAAAAAGGTAACTGATTAGATCCAACTAAAGGAAAATTTATAAACTGAAAGTTAATGTAGAAAGCAGGGCAAAGATTCAAGATGTTTAAAAGCCATGAAGAACAGAATGAGAAAGTCCAATATATTCATTAGGAATTTTAGAAAGAGAAAATAGGAAGAATGGCTCTCTTCAAATGCAATATTTAAAGATATAGCAACAAAGAATTTTCCAGAATTGAAAAAATGCAAAAAGTTCTCTTATAGAATAGACAGGATAATCTGAAAATGACAAATACAAATAGATCACTTACGCTCATCACTGCCAAACTTAGTACACCAAAGACAAAGCAAAAAATCTTACAAGCAATCATTTAAAAAGAAAGATTTGACAGTAGACTTTTCATCAGCAACTGGCTCTTTCCCCAGTTTTCTCTAGCTCATTAAATGACGGCCCCATTTCCCATGTTGTTCAGGCCCAAAACCTGAGTCATGCTTCAATCCTCTAATTCCCTCATATTCATATCCAATCATCAGAGTTAAGCCTGCTTGTCTATAACTTCAAAATGTCTCTTGAATCTGAACATTCCGACCATCCTCAATGCCTTCCCCCAATCTAAGACCTCATCATATTTCATCTAGAGCACTGAAGTCACCTTCCAACTGACCTCCAGTGCCTGTCCCCCACAATTAAATCATACCATATCCCTGCTCAGATCACCCAATGGCTTCCATCTCATCCAAAGGAAAATCCAAATTACTTTCCACAGCCTGTAAAGACGCTACATGATCTTGTACCTTTATCTCTCACTTCTCCCCATCTCCTTCATGATTAATTACTTCCAGCTGTATATTCTGAGCTTATTCTTACCTCATGGCTGTAGCTCTGGTTGTTCTCCCTGCCTGAATGATAGTCACCTACTATATCACATAGCTTGCTCTCTCATTGATTTTAGATTTATTCTCAAAAATCTCTTTTAAAAAGACTGAACCAACCACTTTCCATAACACTTCTTTGTAACTTTTTTTTTAGCATTTAACATGATGTGACTATTATATGTTTATTAGCTTATTTGTTTGCCTATCACTAAACCATAAAGAAGGTTGCATGAATACTTGTATGATACTATACTTCCTAGGGCCCAGAAAAGTGTCTGGCATATAGTAGCTCTTCAATAAAACATTTCCTGAATAAACTCTTATTACAACAAAGAAAAGATTACACATTGTTTTCAAACACAAGTGGAATATTTATATATTTTTTAAAGATTTTATTTATTTGAGAGAGAGAGAGAGAGAATGAGCAGAGGGAGGGTGAGATAGTAAAGGAGGGACAGACTCCCCACTGAGCAGGGAACCCTACGAGGGGCTCGATCCCAGGACCCTGGGACCACGACCCGAGCCGAAGGCAGACATTTAACTGACTGAGCCACCCAGGTGCCCTATAAGTGGAATATTTATAAAAAATTTGCCTGATTCTGTTGTACAAAAGAAGTCCAACCAATTCACAACAATAAACCTCCTACTCATCACGAAGAAGCAATGTAGAAGCCCACTCCAGTCTTTAAATTACAAAACAACAGAGTTTCCCTTATAAAACTAATGTCTTTTCTCTGTTCAAACAAAATTTATTATAAATCTAACCACCAAAAAATATCTGAAAGACTTAGTATGCCACTCATTCAGGAAAATTATTCAGTATCTACTATTTGCCAGTCTCCTGGCTCAGAGCTAGAGAGAATTAAAGAAGAAGAAGAAGGGGGGGGAGGAGGGGGAGGAGGAGGAGAGGGAGAGGGGGAGGAAGAGGAGGAGGAGGAAGAGGAGGAGGAAGAGGAGAGGAAGAAGAGGAAGAAGAATTGTCTAAAGTGACTGAAATTGAGTAAGGAAAATAACATAAATATATGTCACATAAGGGGCTGGGTGGCTCAGATGATTAAGCATTTGACTCTTGATTTCTGCTCAAGTCATGATCTCAGGGTCATGAGATTGAGCCCCGTGTGGGGCTCTGTGCTGGGCATGGAGACTGCTTACGATTCTCTCTCTCTCTGTCCCTCCCCCCACTCATGCTTGCTCTCTTTCTCTCTCTAAAGAAATAAAAATTAAAAATAAATAAAAATTAGAAAAACATGTATCACATAAGATTAACTTTAATGTGGTAAAGTTTGTGAAGTCAGAAGACTAGATTGAGTAAAGAATAGCAAATCATCCAACTTAGTAGAAATAGAGGCTGTAAGTGGTAACACTATACTGAAGGCAAATTCTGAGAGCTTTAGAAGCCAAGCTAATGAATATAGACCTTAAGGGGCAAGCGATGAGGAACTGCAAAAGGATTTAAGGAGAAAATGATACAAATCTAAATTGTACTTTAGAAAATTTTATTTGGCCAGAGATATTTCTGTGCTTGGAACAAGGCCCATAGAGCTCATGCAACACAAATGAGCAAGTTCTTCTTGAGGAGAACAGTGAACACTGGGATGCTTGGATGGGCTGCTAGAGCAGTACCTCGGCTTCCTTTAGGTTTGCATGAAGGAGCTGACCACTGTAGAGGTGGGCATAGGAATGTCGCTTATTGGTTGTGAGCAGAGGAAGTGGTCCGCAAAGCAGGCTCTAATCCCCAGGGGGAAAAGGGAAAAGAATGGTGTCTAACACAGGTCTTTTGTCTAAAATACATTTCCCAGATTCTGATAGAGATAATTCATAGTATGCATTTCTGCCCACATCTCTGTGGCAAAGAGAAAGAAAGTACAGAGTCCCTTGTGATTTTACTAATTTCCAACCCATTAGAAAAGCTAGAGTGTGGGAACTCTTAGCTTAAGAGTAAATAGCTCCTGGCTTCTATCACTGAGAATAAAGAAATCTCTATTTTCACCTCTGAATGGGAGGTCACTAAGTGGGATGCATAATGTTCTGCAATGACTGAACCATGCAGCACACAGTGAGTGATATATTTATGTGTAATTTGCGCAACTCCTCATTACTTTGAAATATCAAACTTATCCTAGCTGACATCTAAGCTTTAAGATTATCCAATTCAAGCCAAGTATGTGGTTTTGAATTTACTTTGCAAATAGTATGTTCTTCAGGGTTGCTTAGACAGTAATATTCTGTTCTCAGTTGCACATGATTTGTCTTAGAATTCTGACTAGATGATTCTATTTAGCCGTAAAGTTAGAATACAAATCTCTAAAACAGATCTGCTGAGATAATGAATCCAGAACATTATATTTATCTGACTTTAACTTTTTAAAAATATTATTTCCAGTTATAATGGCAGATGAAATAAATATATGTAATTAAGCTTTCTTGGGGGGGGGGGATACCACACATTTAAGCTTTTACAAAGGGATTTTGTGAGAAGATAAAAACTCACCAGGATGAAGTAACAGCACATGGGCCTGTAGTGACCATGGCCACTTTGTATGACACAGGCTGGGATGAGAGCCAGCGAGATATAAAATCCAGCTCTTCAACTCTGCCCTCACCAAGTGAGATCTGTGTCCTCCTGGAAGGAACACTTTTTCTTAATTCACAAGAGTAACACCCAAGAAGGCCAAAATTAAAGTTGACAGTAGGGAAAACAAAGAAGCAACATGATTTGTATTTCAAGAGGCAAAGGGAAGCAGCTCTAAGTGGGAAAGTGGGTAAAAACTGAAGGGATTGGAATGAACACTTTTGAGAAGTTGGGTCCCTCTCCCACACCATGCCTTGGGGGAACTGGCCCCCATTCAGAGCAGAAATCTGGAGATTTAGTCTCTATCTTGGGGGGGAAAGGGTCCCTGTATTGAGGACCCCAGGAGAATTTTGAAGGCTACATTTCTGAAATAGGGAGAGAGGTGACACTGGCATTCCCAACACTGAAGGCAGAACCACCCTTGGCCCTTCTCCTTCAGTTGGCTGCTAGAATTCTGGACTTCAGAAAGCTGAGCAACCTCATTGTGCCAAGATGTCGACCTTAGGGGTTCTGCACAAATGACCCACTCAGATAAACCCAGAAGGCAATGTAAATCATACAGGGATCCCAGACAACTTTTTATCTCCCACTTTTACCATGAATAGAATGCCAAGTCTTAACTGACATTTGAGAGAAGAGATGTCTTTAATGAAGAATATAATGATAGAAACAACCAAAAAGGGGAAAGAAATTGGGAAAATCGGATTATGCCGGGGTAAGAAAACATTGATATCACAAATATACAGAGATCAGAGAGCATATCGCTTAAAGTGCTTCAGGTTGCTTAAATAAAATAGACGAGAATTCCTAGAAATTAAAAAATATGACAGAAGAAATGAAAAAAAATCAATAAGAGGTGGGTGGTTGGAAGATAAAATTGAGGAAACCTTCCCAGAAAGTACACCAAAAAGACAAGGGAATGATAAAAGAGAAAAAATAAGAAAATTAGAAGACAGGCAGCCTCTTCATACACTCTATCCTATCTCTGTAGCTCATTAACTGTTAACATGAATTGATATACATTAAAGAATCCTTGAAAAATATATGTTGTTTTGAAAATCAATGATCAAAATTTGAGAGACTATCAGCCCAATGAGTTATTCATTAGGGCCAATGCTTTTCTTCTACATATATATCCTAAATTATTACACATACCACAGCCACTTACAGGAGGAAAAACATGCATGCTGCAAACCATCACATAATCACATACATGAGATTCCTCCATTACTGGATTATCTACTCCCAGAGAATGGGACCTATCTCTCTGATTCACTGCTGTGTCCCCACATATAAGTTTATATCTGTCAGCATATTGTGAACATGTACTAAAATTTTATTGAATAAATATCGGGTGAATTTTCATAAACTTGCATTTTTAAAGGGGTGTTTTTCCCTGATAAATACGGAAATTACAGGTGACAACTTTAGCAGCTGCTGTTAATTAAATAATTATTGTTTCCTTCATTTAATGTCTCTGGTGAGATCACAGCAATGTAGTCACAAAAATAAACAAATACCTACCAGCTTTGCAGAATTTTATTCTCCTAGTTTTATAATTGTCAAGTTGCCCTATGACGAATTCATTCGGCATTGAAGAAGAAGAAAATGTCACACTGGTCGGTCTCTAATGTGAGACTGGCCATGGCATTGATGAGGCCTGGAAACTCCGGTGATTATTTAGTTACTGTATATTAAAATAATCAAGGGAATCCTGAAGCCTGCCACAAGTTCTTATGTTGACATTAAGAATAAACTATTATTGAAATATGGTAACCCCAGAAGGGTCAGAAATTCATCCTTGATGGAGTTGACAATTCTTCTGGATACAGTTTTTCCTTCCCTGCTTCTAGTCGCTCAAACAGCAGCCACACAAGAAGCTCACAGAATGCATGATTTACTAGTATGGGTTCCCATATAACAGTGCCTCAGAAGAAGGGAGACATTTTACAGTCGAGTGGCAAATTGGACAAGGGCCAAAGGTTCTACTGGTGTTTTGCTCCAGTAATTTCTAAATAATCAATTGCAAGCAAGTGTAACTTGATGGGATCTCACCTCAGCTGCATCATGACTTGCTCAGTTCCTGCTCCCAGGAGCTTCTCTGCCACCAGCACACAGGATGCTTGCGAGAACTTGCATAACCATTTGGACACACATAGAAATCAGAAAAGGCAAGGAAATGCACACCCTACTAAGTAACACTTGACTGGCAGTGGATGAGAGCTAGTGGATAAATAGTTCTTTATTCCTTTGGCAGAAAATTTTGAGGTGCATTACACAGAGGTCCTTAACAGGTCGGCAGTGTGATGGATTTTCAGTTGTCCACAGCTGTGATCAGCTCTATAACATACTCTTAGATCAGATTTTCCTCTTCCCTGGCTCATTCTTTGCACCCATCCGCTCCAGTTCCTGGGAATCTTTTAGCAAAACAAACTACATTTATTCAAGACCTTATTTCCAGCTATGCTTTTTTGGGGGAACATAAGTTAAGACATTAGGACTCCCTGACATATATAATAATTGACAGTAAACCTAAATTCTTCCAGAGAACTATCATCTTTTTAAAAAGGAAAAAATGTTCTACTTATAAATAATAAATACAAAATTATGAGAATCTATTACTGATTTGTTCTCTGTTAATGGTACTACAGATAATTTTTAGAAGAAAAAGAAATTGTTGTATTTTGCATGTAAATTTTTTTTTTTTTTTGAGAGAGAACATGCACGCATGAGCTGTGGGGGGAGAAGCAGAGGTAGAAGGAGAGAGAGACTATTAAGCAGGCTCCACAACCAGCACAGAGCCCCATGTAGGGCTGGATCTCACAACCCTGTGATCATGACCTGAGCCTAGATCAAGAGTCAGAAGCTTAATCGACTGAGCCATCCAGGTGTCTCTGCATGGAAATTATTAATAGATAGTGGGATGCATAGTATTTCTTGAGGTAGATTTGACATATTAATAATACATATTTCTAATCTTCTTAAACCAATTTTTATTTCAATATCAATTCTAGCCATTTCTCTAACAGTATTCTAAATGCTAAATTCTAGCTAAATTCTACTCTATTATTGAAAGAAATACTTAAAATTTAATAAGTAAATGAATCTAAACATAAATAATATCAAAAACATTGTAGTAATTAATAATGCTAAAAATTGAAAAGCTTTTTTCCACATAGGTGCTATTCATCTAATGGGATAGTGTCTCTGATTCTCTAGGAGTCTAGATATCAAATTTTAAAATTTGGTTTACATAATACACACAGAGTCTCTTTCTATGACTAGAAAATACATGGCAACAATTTTTCTTTTCTTAAATATTCTACAATGAAATAAGAGACCTATCATGATAAGTAGTAAACTCCCATAAAGATAGGGTTTTTTTTCCATCTGGATTGTATATGAAATAAATATTAAAAGATAATTTCCTTACACATGGTATACAGAAAAGAAAAATGTGTTTTCAATTGTGAACGATTAAAATGATAAAAGGTGAACGAAGTACAATATAATCACATCACATATACTCAGTCTGATTTTTCCGCATGATACACTTGCTACAAAAGCAATATGAATATGATGTTTAACCTGAATCTGACTGTGGGAGGCAGAATTCTGCTACAAAAGCAATATGAATATGATATTTAACCTGAATCTGACTGTGGGAGGCAGAATTATGAGACTACCCAACACTATCACTCCCCAGTGTGTACTCCCTAAATAACCCACTCTTTCCTTGAGTGTGGGAGGCACTGTGAACATGCTGGAATTCACTCCCATGACTGAGAAATGGATCACGCTATATGATAAAGGCAAAAGGATTTTTCAGAGAAAAGTCCCAAATCAGTTGCTTTGAGGCAAGCAAAAGGGAAACTATCCTGGGTGGACTTGACCTAGGTAAGATAAGACTTTAAAAGAGACCCTGTCCTCCCTGAAGGAAGAAATTCAAAGTATGAGAAAAATTTTCATGTTGGCCTTGAAGAACCCAACTTCCATGTTGGGAGAAGATGGGACCACATGGCAAGTACCTGAGTGTAGTCTCTGATTGCTGAAGGGCAGTTCCCAGGCTAGAGCCATGTCAGCTAGGAAGTGAGGACCTCAACATACACCTACAAGGAAATGAAATCTGCCAATAATCTGAATGAGCTTGAAATAGAACTCCAAACTCCAGATAAGAAAGCACCTTGGTTGATAACCCTAATCACAGCTTTATGAGACTCTAGCAGAGAACTCAACTACTCTGTAACCAGATTTCTGATGTTCAAAAACTCCGAAATAATAAATGGATATTGCTTTAAGCTACTAAATCTCCAGTAATTTGTTACACAGCAATAGGAAACGAAAAATAGATAAAACAGAATAGAATATGTCCTTTTATTTCCAGTTAAATTTCAGCAATGTTGGCTCTAAGGATAATAAATAAACAAAGAAACACTACTGTCTTAGGAGTCTAAAAAAATTAAACGTCTATTTTCATAGTCTCTTTCTGTATACTCTTATAACTAAACAGTCCAAAACAAATTTATATGAATTCTTTTTCTGAAAGTAAGAGGCAAGATGAAAAATGTTACAATGTCAGTTTGAAATTTAGTTTATAATTAAATATATGAAATGATATGGAATGATGAGCTTGTTTTTCCCTATTTCAGGGATAACTTTTGTTGTGCATGATTTTGATTTCAAAAATGGTACAATGGTGCTAGACTCTGGTGTTAGGAATTTTTACCCATTATTGTTTAGGAAGACATGAGAATGCTAAGTAAATGAACACAATTGATTAAAGAAGAATTCTAAATACAACCAAGGGGAAATAAGGAAGTAACATTTCTGAGCACTTCTCAAATGTTTGCCACCATGTCAATTGCTTTACATGTTACGTCCTCTACCACTTCCAAAAATTCTGAAAAGTAGATCTCTCATTTTAGAGATTCAAGATCTTGAAACTCAAAGATTTGAGTAATTTGTGCAATATCATACAGCTAGTGAGTGACAGAGCTAGATTCTAGCCCTGAACAATCCAAATCGAGAGGAATTATAATCACACTGAAATTAAATTTGAGTTCTTTGTTTTTTACTCATCTACAAGGTTGAAGTCATCACATACTATGGACTACTGCATCCAGATATACAGTATGTTAAAGGACAACTGGAGGGCAAAAGCAAATATTTTTAAAAATATAGAAGAAAAACTATGAAGGTAAAGAAATGTTTATTGACTTAGGAGTCCTCTTAGTGTGCAGATTCCCCTTCCAGATGGTTTGGAAATTTATGAAGGGACCCATTGTTCTGACCTGTTAATAAGTGCCTGAGAAAATCCTCAAAATTTGTTAAACTTTGAAGATGATCTCAAAGTTTGAGAAATACAGTCTAAAATAACCAGAGTACACATCCCACCTGTGATTCATTATTGCACAAAAAGTAAACCACTTTTCATGTACTTGATAGCTTTGCCCCAAAGTGGACACTGAGCTAAGATTCCCCCACCTCCTTCTTCCTACGCATGTGAGATCTTTCTTGGCTCCTGTATTGCTAACCATATTCACTCAATGGTCTTTCCCCTGTCCTCTGCAAAGACCTTATTTAAATCATCATGCACAAAAGGACACTTCTGAGAGTGAAATAGGACATTATTAGTAATCTTACTGGGATCATCCAGGCATAATTCCTCTTTCTACTTGTTTTATTATCTTCATCTTATTGAGCATGTTCCTTGCACTAGTGAGGAATCTGGCTTCATGCCTTTTCTACTTTCAATCTAATCATTTTGTTTAATCCTTTCCTTGTCTCTCTACTCAGCCTAAACCTTCGTGATCAACTGACTCAATAATAATTTCATCAACATTCTTTTAACTGCTTTACCTACACACCCTACCAAGTCCAACCTTAAGAAAATCTACAATTTGTTTGTTTTGTATTATGTTGACATTTTCAACACAAAGTTATTGGTTACTAATAAACAAAAACGTTAGTGTAAACTGAGAACTTTTAATAAGCTCCATTCCATTCATTTTGCCTTAGTCCTTTCCCCATCAAAATGAATTTAATAATTCCAATTTACTCCATACTGGAAATCCTACTGCTGTTATTTCAGATTTCCCCTATTCTACTCATTTCCAGAAATCTACCCTTTTCACCTTTGTATTCAGTAGGTGATCTTTATACCTACTTGGTGAGAAGATGAATGAGAACTCCTAGAAGTGCAACACTATACGGATTTTTAGAAAGTTATTCATATAGTTACAAGACATGCTACTTATAGCAAAAGAAAAATTATGAAGATACCACAAAGAAAAATAGAAAACCTTCCTCTGATTCCATATCTCCTATTCCACTTTTCTGAAGTCATCAATGTTAATGTTTTTCAATTTTATATGATTTTCCCCACATGTTGCTTCTTACCAAAAAAGTCATACACATTACTGTATACATTTGAGATTTACTTTTATTTTAACCAAATAGAAACACATTGCAAACAGTACTCTGAACCTACTTTTGACTTAAGACCTCTTTCTCTAAAAAAAAAAAAAAATATGATTATACACAAACTTACACACATGCAAGTAGTTTATAAAGAGAATTATGTAAGATGCTGGGGCATTTTAGAGCAATACCTTGTCTTTTCTATTTTTTCTTGAGTGTCCCTCCAACTCTCATTTTTCTCATTCCTCTGACTGCATCATTCACCCACCTTCATCTGACTCATAGTAACCCATGTAAACAACCTAGGAAACTTACATATAAACGTCATTAACTGTATATAAATATATGTGCATAAAAATGCAATACACACATATATAAAAAGATATTACATAGGAAGTTTCCTCTGGGATACCAAAATATAATAGACACAAAATTTCAAAATGAAGGACAGACCTTGGAGGACATTTCAAAATGACGAGAACTAGTAATATGACCTTAAAAATCCAGAAAGTGGCTATAAAAAAATGAAGTGTGTGGAAATTGGGAAAGGGTTTGTAAAAAGATTTCCTTTCTAAAAAGAATGGTTTGATATGACAGAGGACCATCTCCTAACCCCAAGTCTATCACAAAAGGCTAAAACAATGCCATGTGGGGAGGGTGGCATGTGTTCTCTGAAGTTGGACAAGAAAGAGGACTGTTGACTCATGTTAAAGAAAACTAAAAGTAGCCTGGGGCAGCAAAGAGAGCAGCTTCTGAGAAGACATGTGGTCCTCTCCAATGGTAGACAGGGCATAGGACACATGTGAGACATAAAAAGGAGATGGTAGACTTAAGAGTTGTTTTGGGTTTCTATCACAGAGTAACCTTTGAAAAGGCAGTTTGCCCAATAGCATCGAGTAGACCAAAATAAACCCTAAGGCTAGGAAGAATGCCTCTCCCTTGAAAAATAAGTCATAGTCTAAGAAGCCCACAGAGGGAGCATGTGAAGAGGCCATAAAAGTGGTCTAGNNGGAAAGAGACTGATTTACCATCTACCAGACCCAAAGAATACAAAGCTGCCCTATGACAGCACCAGTTAAGTAGGGCTTTCTGCTGTCCTTCCTTTCTCCATCCCCCATGGCACTGCAACCCTGGACAGGTCAGTAAGAACAGCAAGCTAGTGGGAAATGAAGTGAGCCAGCAAGCAACAAGCAACCAGGTGCAGATGAAGGCTCTGTCCTACAGCTCATGCCTGCTAAGGGAAGTTTTAATGATGAATTTGAAACTACATTTTCCTTAAAGTGGTCTTATGGACATATATGAGTTCCCATGCTGGGGCAAGAGAAGGACTTGTTAAAATTAATTAGCTTTAAGAAATTAAAACAAAATTAGGTTCTGGTTATATCCCATGAATCATTTTTTTAAAAGATTTTATTTATTTATTTGATAGAGTGAGAGGGACACCCAGCGAGAGAGGGAACACAAACAGGGGGAGTGGGAGAGGAAGAAGGAGGCTCCCAGGGGAGCAGGGAGCCCAATGCGGGGCTCGATCCCAGGACCCTGGGATCACGCCCTGGGCCAAAGGTAGTCGACTGAGCCACCCAGGCGCCCCTCCCAAGAATCATTCTTATTCATGCTACTTAAATACAAATATACTTAATTTATTTAACTGAATATCTGTTCAGCCCTATTTGGTATTAGGAACTGTTCTAGGGTATCAGCATAAATAAGTGAGTAAAACCAAACAGAAATTCTCAGCTTTGAGAAACACAAATTGTAATGGGATGAAGGATATAGAAAATATAATAAAATTGATGGGGCGCCTGGGTGGCTCAGTCGTTAAGTGTCTGCCTTCGGCTCAGGGCGTGATCCCAGTGTTCTGGGATCGAGCCCCACATCAGGCTCCTCTGCTGGGAGCCTGCTTCTTCCTCTCCCACTCCCCCTGCCTGTGTTCCCTCTCTCGCTGGCTGTCTCTCTGTCAAATAAATAAATAAAATCTTAAAAATATATATATATAATAAAATTGAAAATTACATAATCTTTTATATGATGATACAGTGATAAATGCTATGAAAATATAGTGTAGGGTAAGAGCAATTGGGAATGTTATGGTGTAAGGGGCAGGAATCATTTTATATAGGGTACTCAGTGTAGACCTCATTTAAAAAGAAGTATTTGAGCAAAGTCTCAAAACTGGTAATGGTGATGGGATTGTAGCTATCTGAGGGAAGAGTGGTACTGGAAGAGGAAATGGCCAGGAAAAAGACTCAAGAAAACATAAATAACAAATTTCAGGAATTGCAAAGAGCTGAAATCATTGAGAAAACAAAACAAGAAGAAGAGTAAAAAGAGGGAAGGTGAGATGGTAAGAGCAAGAGCAATGGAAGGGATGAGTTGACACTAAATCAGATGGATAAAGCTGCACGTAGAGAGAATATAACTAGTTTGCACATACTGATTTGTGGCATCTATTATACATCCAAATGGAATGTTAAGTGAGCATTTGGGTATCAATTCCAGATTTAGCCAGAGCTACAGATTTGGGAATGAGTAGTGATTAGAAGGAATGAGACCACTAAGAGTGTGGGGTATAGGTGGGGAAGAGGTGGAAGAACTGAAACTGGAGGCACTTCACGATAAAGCTGTTGGGGAAAAGATAAGAAACCCACAAATGAGACCATTACGGAGCGGCCAGTAAGAGAGGAGGAAACTAAGAAAGTGCGGTATACCAGAAGGCAAGTGAAAAAGGGACCTCAAGTGAAGAGGGTGATTATCTGTGTTAAATGTCACTGAAGGACTAAGATGGGGACTAAGAATTGAAAGTTAGATTTAGCAACATGGAGATTTGACCAAAAATCCTGGTGTAGCAGTGGTGCAGAAGATCTGATGAAGTTAAAGAGCACTTAGGAAGAAGGGAATTTCAGAGTATATAAATAGCGCTACAACTCACAGAGGGTATGGAATGAAGATATTATTTTTAAATATGGAAAAAAATAAAAGCATGTTTGGATACCGATGTGAATGCTCTAGTAGACAGTGAAATAGTGTAAGTGTAGGAGAGAAAGGAAATTTTCTGGAGACATCATTGAACAGACCACTGGGAATGTATACAAATAGAGAAACCACCTTTAGATACATTGTCTTTAGTAAGAAGCAGGAAGGCAAATATGGGACTGAAGATGCCCTTTTACTTATGTTTTATTCTTTTGGTCAAATTACCCTTTATTCCTTATGTTAGGTGTTATATACTATTTTTTCACGCCATTCATGCTTACCTTTCCATTCTTGATGCGTTGGGGGAAAAAAAAACTATCAATATATATGAAACCAAGTTGCCAACTGTTTTCTCCATCAAAATTCTCTATTCCCCAGTGATGTCCCATCAAGTGATGAGACCTTTAGAATATTGTTAACTGTCCCCATTCTTTGCTTCTCTTCCTCCACTTTTTTTTTTCTTTGACTCAGGGGAAATCTTTGGAATCTTTCTACTTCTGCTTTGTCATCATGAGTCTAAACCAACTTTTAAATTTTACTGAAGTAACTTGACACTTTCCCAACTATTATTAGAATCTTCCTACGCACATCAACGTGAATGGAACTGGAGGGTATTATGCTGAGTGAAGTAAGTCAATCAGAGAAAGACAATTATATGGTTTCACTCATATATGGAATATAAGAAACAGTGCAGAGGATCATAGGAGAAGGGAGGGAAAATTGAAAGGAAAGAAATCAGAGAGGGAGACAAACCATGAGAGACTCTTAACTACAAGAAATAAACTGAGGGTTGCTGGAGGGGAAGTGGGTGGGGGTATGGGGTAACTGGGTGATAGGCATTAAGGAGGGCATGTGATGTGATGAGCACTGGGTTATATGCAACTGATGAATAACTGAACTCTACATCTGAAACAAATGATGTACTATATGTTGGTGAATTGATAAAAAAAGAAAAAAATGAATCTTCCTACACATTTTGCCTCTTTGGTTTCAAGAACCTTTATTAAAGTTGTCTGTTGTAAGCTCACAGGCTTTTAATCACTATTTTTATCATTATCATTCAGATGGAACCGGGTATCATATGGCTCCTGGTTTACCTCTGTTTCCTATACACATACTCTTTGTCCTTCTCCATCTTAACTATCCTTATTTGTCTGCTCTTTGGGTAGAGAGCTTCTCCATTTCCTGAGATTAGGTAAATAGTGATATATTTTCTAAAAGCATGTATATCTGCAAATAATCTTTCCTTTGCCTTGGCATGGGGCTAGGAGATATCCACATGGGTGTAGAAGTGGCTGAGCATAGACTTTTTAGGTTGCATTCCTTTTTCTTCCAGGAGTCTATAGATCAGATAGCAATATTAGCTATTTATTAGAAGCACCTAAGGAGCTAAAATATAACAATTCTTTGCCTCATCCCGAGAGATTCTGATTTAATTCATCTGGGATGGAGCCTGGCATCAGCATTTTCTAAAAGGTCCCCAGCTCATTCTAATGTGCATCTAAGGTTGAGATCTTGTGGTTTTCTACTCTGATGCTATTCTGCTACTGACATGGCTCTACTGTAGTCAGCATGGGAGATGTGAAGCCCAATTTGAATCTGATATGCCTGTCTTTATAATTTAATGATCTTTATATATATTTTGTAATCTTTTCTTCTTCATGGCTGAAATTAAGAAATTTTATTTAGGTTAGGTGTGATTTTTCTTGTAAATTCTGATTGAGTTTGGAAAGTCCTCTTAACTGGATTCTCTTCAATTCAGGGAAGTTTTTTCTCTACTATTTAATTAATTGATGTCTTAACATAATCTCTCCTTTTGTCTTCTTCTGAAATTCCTGTTTTCTGACTGTCAACGCCACTTAACTCTTCCTTTATGCTTTCTATCCTCTGTATTTTATTCTGTGGTATTTTCTCCACCTGTTCTTCTATGCTACTAATTCAGTAATCAACATTAAATATCTTCTCTTTCCATTGATATAATAAACTTTTAAACTTGAAGATGGTATATTGAATTTCCACAAAGTTGTTTTGATCTGTAATTAAATTTTATTAAATGTCTTCTATCATTTATATTCAAATGTTCAGTAGGTGTGCCATATCAAGAGCCTGATTTGAGGGTCCTATCAATGACTTCACTCTCTTTTTGTGGACTCCCTGAGGTGAGCTGTAATTTTCTTGGTTCTGCTCACTGCAGCTAAAATCTAGCTTCTGGGAAAGACTAAATGGCAGGAATCCCACAGGTTGGGGCCTCTGTCCACGTGGGCTGGCAGTGCTGCCACCATCAGGTTGTCCTCTCTTGTGGCAGAAAGTCTTTCTGTTTCTTGGTGTCCACAGACCTCTAATCTTCAGGGACAGAAAACTCAGCCTACTTTCTAACCACTCCTCCATATGCCTAAAAAGTCAAAGAAACCAAGTGCATTCAGGAGGGCTTATCTAGGCCTCTTTATCTCCACTCTCACACATATACTCTCACCAAAATAGGATCAATTTGAATGAAGTACAGGAATGGTAGCCTTCAGATATTCATTACGGGTTTTCTAACTTTGATTTCTGCCCTTTTTCATAATTTGGTGCTCCACCTGTCAGGTCTCTGAGAGCCCAAGGCTCACACTCTTTAGTCCCTACCTGCTTGGTCTATGGCAGCAACTTGGCATGGAAAGGGTAGATTGGTTAGAGTTACAAGTAGAGTATCTCACCAAGAAGCCCTGCTCTCCATGTTCGAAACTTTTAAGCTGCTACTTGCTTTGCCTCATCCTATCATACTCTGCATCAGAGTTCTCAGTTAAGAGGCTAATGACTAGCAGAGGACCAGTTTGCCAATTTCTTGTAATGGCCACAGTAAGTAGGAGATCTTTGAAGCAGTAATTTGCCACAGTGTGCAGAATACAATTTCACTTATGTTCATCTCCTTCCAAATAATCAGATACAACTGGTCTGTGGAATGTCCTGTGCAATGATACTGTTTTTAAAAGCTCTCCAATTCAAGGTATCAGCAGTTCTGATATATAGCCAGGGCTGAGAAACGCTGATGTGAATGAAAAACAGCCCATCTTGCTAGATTTTTTACAACTGTTCTACACAGCAGTGTTTATCAAAGTGTGGTTTGAAAATCATGTAAATCAGAACACTTAGGGTATCATTAAAAATGCAAATCCCTGGGCCTCACACAAAGCCAGTGACTCAGAATTATTGGATAGAGACCTTAAAATTGTCCTTTTTACTGAACTATTGAGATGATGCTTATGCATACCAAATTTTTTTTTTTGAGAACCGCAAGAGAAAATGTGGCTGAATACCCCGTGAGAACACAGGCCCAAAACATAGGATGTATTTTTTAGTCAAAAGTGAAAAACTCCTACTCTGGTTTAAGCTTTTCTCAAAGTTCAGTGGTCCAGATCACACTCCAAATCTTCACTGATATGGTTAAAAATGTGAAATATTACCACCGAATTGTTAACGTGCAAGGTCTGCCCTTTATAAATAAGAAAATACAAGAAAAGGAGAACATTAGCACCAAAAGAACTAAAATGTGAATAAAGGAAAGAACTTAGAAATGCAAATAGGAGACGGGCTAGCTAGATATAAATATAAAGAGATATACAGAGCACAATTGAGGAGTGTTCAGAGTAGCCATATATGGATCATTGAACTAAAAAGCCAGAAATAAAGACAACACTCTGAGTATAAAATAGGTGGTAGAATTGGTTGGTTATGTATATTTCTTTTTCTTTCTATTATTTAATAAATGCTATTATCTTATCTACAATTTTAATGCAAACCTATGGTGATATATTATCAGAAACCAATTGAAACCACTATACTTTTGTCTCAAGCTGAGAAAAAAAAAAGTGAAAGTAAGAATTGGAGGTGGGGAATAGGAAAGGAGAAGTTGACCTGCTGTACTCTCTCCCCAGTCCTCACCCCAGCCACCAATTTCACAAATACTGAACTCTCTACCCAAACATACCATAACATTTATGCTGTGGGAAATTGTTTACAGTGGGCCATTTTCTCTCTGCATTTGGCAAAATCCTTCATTATTTCAAATATTTGGATATCACCCTATAAAGTGCTTCTCCAACTCTCTTCCATAAATCGGAATTGATGGCTCTTTTCTGCCTTATCTCTTTATTACAACATACTCATTTTTTCACTACTCTTATTGGGATATATGAGTACTTTGAGTGCAGGAAGCAGGCATTCTTCATCACTGATCTCAAATACCGAGCAAAAGGCCTGGCACATAAGACCCTCTGCTAAATAAATTATGGCATCAGTTTAACTCATTGAGTCAATTCAGTCTAAGGCGAGTCGATTGTTTCTGGAATAGTGGTTGAAACTGTAACTCCCTCTCTCTTATACTTCACTAATTTGCATTTTGAGAAGGAACAGAGAGAATGAAAAAATCAAGCCATGAGAAGTATATGTGCTCCAGAGTGTCTTTATATAAAGTCTTGCCTACCTACTGCTCATTCATGTATTAGATGGCATATGTTATGTTATACACAGGTAACAAATTAACCTCAAAATTTCAGGAATTTCATAAAATCACTTGGCATTTCTGGCTCATAGTATATACCCAACCTGGGTAGGAGGAGGGTGTTCTTTACATATTAGTCAGGAACCCAGAAATGACAGAAGCTCTGCCATCTTTTCATAAAACCATCTTAATACAAGGTCTCAGCATTTGCTAGAGAAGGAAAAAATAACACGGGCAACTTAAATCTGATCTTACTTGCCTCTGCCCTGACGTTACATGTTACTTCCCCTCAAAATCCACTGGCCAAAATTAACCACATGCCCCCAACCTAATTATATGGGAAGCTGGATAGTTTTCCCGTGTGTGCAGGAAGGAAAGAAAAATTGGATATGATGAGTTCTAGTGATTTCTGCCACACAAAGAAAAGGGTCTACCTTGCACCTACTATGCATCTACTGTGTGCTAAATATTGGGCCAGAAAAAGGACTATAACTGTCAGATAAAACAGTCATTTTCCTGCTTTCATTGAGCTCATGAGACGATAAGGGAGAAATGTAGATATTCCCCTATATAATAATAAAAGCCCGAGTTGTAAGACTCACATGAAATAAAAGTCCGACCCAGCATCAACCTTTACAAATGATTAGCAAAGGTTATAAGAAGGGAATATCAACAGAGTATGCCATAGGTATACTGGGCCAGACCTGAGTCCATCAGATGCAGTCCCCTGTCCTATACTCTGATGTGCTGTGGCTCTGGAGTGAAGGCTGCTCCTTCTGTAGGCTTGAGTTAGCAAAGAGAAGCTCTTAGTGTTGTGGTCTCACAGTTTCTACTTATCATCTCACAGTCCAGTGCTAGCCATGTGATTAACTTATGCTCATCAGCATAGCTGCTGTTCATAAATCTATAAATTATAAATATATTTACAACAAACAGGCCAGACAGATCACATACATTTTGTTAAAAGTATTCCTAGGTCAGTGATCAGAAGCTAGTAAATTTCATCAGTCAATATTTGCAGAGATGTGTTTGGGGTTAAAAGAAAAACTGTCTCAGGGATTTCCAAGGTGGAAAGAATGAGTTATAGACCCACTGTGAACCTTTTCTTTTCAGGACCTGATCCAACAATTAGCTAAATAAAAGTAAACCTACCACAGTGGTGAGTGCCCGAAAGGGAAGGTGCAGGCTGCTATGAAGGAGAGTATTAACATGGCAGGGGAGTCAGAGAACATTTGTATGAGAAAGTGGTGTCTGAACTGAGAATTGAAGCAAGAGTAAGGGTTATCCATGTAACAGAAGGAAAAAGAAAATTCTCCAGGTAGAGGAAATAGCATGTGGGTTGGGAAGAAGCGGGCCTGTTTGAGTAACTGAAAGAATTCAATTAAGACTGGACTATGAGGAACAAGACAGATAATGGGGGAAAAGTGATTCCAGAGAGATCTGAAACGGCCAAATCATGAACAGAGCAAGATAAATTTAGAGATAGTTATCCAAAAGCAAAGAGAAACATTTTTAATGGGAGTACACAGAAAATGACATGAACATGAACAAGAACAAGGAAGGAGAGAGTGTAAGTAACAAGATGGGTTAGAATACTAAGGCAGGTGTCTTAGCAGAGAGGAGATGGCATGAACTAACACCAAGTCATGTGAATAGAGGAAAGTGGTTTGATTCAAGATACGATTAGGAGGAAAAGGTGACCAAAATATGTGATGGGTTGGACATGACGAATGAGGAATAGAAAGGCAGCAATGTTATCTCCATGGATAGCTCCATGACTTTCATGATTCCGTTCCCCTCTACAGGAGGCACCAGAAACAGAACTGGTCTGGGGCACAGTAGGAGAGCACTGAGAACCAAAGGAGCAGATTTTTGGTTTCAGCACTCAAACATAATCTAGTTGTGAGTTAGGGTTGTCCAGAAGGACCCTAAGGGAAGCAGATTACGAACTGCATTTTAAAGAGTATATGAGAAAGAATTGAAGGGCAATTTTGAGAACAGCATCCAACTGCCCAAATGTAAGTTGAGAGAAATTAAATAAAAATTAAGAAGAGAAAAAAATTAAGGAAATTAAAGGGTAACTGAAACATCATTATTGCATCCTTCATATGAGATCTCTTCAAGTAGTTAAGGGTTATTGGAAAGGAGAAATGAGAATGGGATGATGGAAGCAGAGACAGAAAAAGGGAGAGAGGGAAGGAGAGAATAGAATTTTTTGCTGAAATTTTATGTTAAGAGATGTGGTATATATATATATACAATGGAATATTACTCAGTCATCAAAAAAATGAAATCTTGCCATTTTCAACAACTTGGATGGAACTAGAGGGTATTACGTTAAATGAAATAACTCAATCAGAGAAAGGCAATTATCATATGATTTCACCCACATGTGAAATTTAAGAAACAAAATAGAGGAGAATAGAGGAAGGGAGGGAAAAATAAAAAAAGACATAATCAGAGGGGGAGATAAATCATAAAAGACTCTTAACCATAGGAAACAAACCGAGGGTTGCTGGAGGGGAGGGGGATGGGGTAATGGGTGATGGGCATTAAGGAGGGCACGTGATGTAATGAGCACTGGGTGCTATACGTAACTGATGAATCACTAAATTCTACCTCTGAAACTAATAATACACTATATGTTAATTAATTGAATTTAAATAAAAAAATAAAATAAAAGGAAAAAAGGGATATTCAACATTAAGGGAGGCAGTCTGATGCACTTGTTTTATATAATTAGGTGGCTCCTTTAAAAATCAATCACAAGGGGGGCATGGTTCAGTGGACTAAGCGTCCAACTCTTGATTTCTGCTCAAATCATGGTCTCGGGGTCATGATATTGAGTCCCACATTGGGCTTCCTCAGTAGGGCGTCTGCTTCTCTCCCTCTCCCTCTGTCCCTCCCCCTGCTCTCTCTCTCACACACACTCTCTTTAAAGTAAGTAAGTAAGTAAGTAAGTAAGTAAGTAAATAAATAAATAAAACCTTTTTTAAAAAGTCAATCACAAGAAAAGGAATAGCTAAGAGCATAACAAAAAGTAGGAGCGTTTTCCCAAGCACTTGTCAAAGCTTTGCCATACCTCAGTTTTGGTTTCTTAGCTGGTATTTAATAGCTGTGTGATCTTGGCCAAATTGTTTATTCAATTTGTGCCTCCACTTATTTATCTTTAAAATAGAATTAATAATAGCTGCCCTTCCCACATTAAGCAATAGTGTATGGGAATGTTAAAGTGGTTTTTAATTTACATATATTATTATATTAATACTATTCAATATAATTATTACATTTCAGAAAAAAAAAAAAACAGCTATGGCCCTGAAGAAGCTGAGGGAATGAAAGTAGATAAGCCTCCAGGATAAACAGAAAAGGGTAAATTCACGGTGGGAAATCTACATAAGGACAAGTAAGGTGAAATTGAGACTGTTTATGTTTTGGGAGGTTCTAGTGGGAATGCAAGGGCAGAAACTCAACTTTCAAGCAAATAACAATAATCAAAGAATTATCTTGCCAAGAATAAAATCTTAGAGGGGATGTCCCAGTTTTTCTTTCACCATTGTAGCCATTTTTTGTTTTTGTTTTTATTTGTGTGTGTGTGTGTGTGTGTGTGTGTGTGTGTGTGTGTTTAAAGGTATAAGATCTGGGACAGCATTCTATTTTTTGTAAACTGTGCAGAGCAAGTATGTAGCGACCTCCTTCCCGCCCCCCGCCCCAGGGTTTTAACCTACTGGATATTCCCATGGAGTCTGCAGTAACAAAGACATCAACAGCTAATCCTGTGAGCCACTGAAGATGTGAGAGGAAGATAAACGTGTTATAAATGCGTGATGCAGTTCCTCAAGGAAGGTTGGGAAAGGGGACTTACGCATGTTCATTCCCTCATTTCTAAAATATGTTATTTTTCAGTTTTTAATATTTCTGAAATTGAGATGCAGCTCATGACTTTGTGTATGTATGTACATTCGGTGCATATTTCTTACACACATATACCCCCTGCCAACAAAATATGTTGTTAAATTGTTGGTACATCTGACATTGAAGACATATTTTAGCAAGGAAATACAATATATTAATGTAGAGTAATCACAATTTTTTATAGTCTCACCAGTAAAAATAAAACAACAAATGTTTCTTTTGCAAAAAGTATATTATTTTGGAGATTATCCATTCTTCTTCCATTCATTCAAAAAACTTTATTAAATGCCTACTGTGTCCCAGCCCTATCCCAGAAAAAAAAAAGTCCTTAGGCTTTTAGAGGAGGAGGTAAGGAAGCCATCTTATGTAGAAAGGTCATTACTCCCTGGACTGCCTCTGCTTTGTACCAAGAAACTCGCCCAAAAAGGAACTCGTTGTATTCTCTCATTTTCTCCTCCAGGCCTTTAATTCTCCAGCCATAGTTCATTTTTTTTTTTAAGATTTTATTTATTTATTTGAGAAAGAGAGAAAGAGTACAAGCAGGCCAGGAAGGAGCAGAGGGAGAGGGAGAAGCAGACTCCCCACTGAACAGTGAGCCTGACAGGGGCTGGATCCCAGGACCCCGGGATCACAACCTGAGCCGAAGACAGACAATTAGCCAACTGAGCCACCCAGGCATCCTGAAATGGTTTATTTTATTTTATTTATTTTTATTTTATTATTTTTTTAAGGAGATAGAAGTTTATTGTATACACTGCAAAGGAGCAGTGGTCAGGACAGCAACACTGAGAGTGTCTGTCACAAGGCAGTGGGGGGGGCTGTTTTTAAAGAGGGAAGGTAACAGGTATGGAAACATATGAAATTTTCCTTTTGGTATGCGTGCCCTATTCTAAGTAATCCATTGGCTAGTTAGGGCTTATGGATACTTTGAGGTGAGTCACCTGATGGGCCTGTCTGTATTCAGCCAGCTGGTCACCGTGGGCCCTTTTGCCTTGATCAAGTTAAAAGCAGTCCCTACAATATACATGTTGCCTTAAATTATTCTTTTTTTTTCTTAGTTTGCAGATTAGTTTATTTATTTATTTTTTTATTTAAATTCAATTAACATATAGTGTATTATTAGTTTCAGAGGTAGAGCTCAGTGATTCATCAGTTGTATATAACACCCAGTGCTCATTACATAATGTGCGCTCCTTAATATCCATCACCCAGTTATCTCATTCTCCCACTCCCCTTCCCCTCCAGCAACCCTCAGTTTGTTTCCTACAATTAAGAGTCTCTTATGGTTTGTCTACCTTTCTGATTTCGTCTTGTTTCATTTTTCCCTCCCTCTCCCTATGATCCTCTGTTTTGTTTCTTAAATTTCACACGTGAGTGAAATCCTATGATAATTATCTTTCTCTGACTGATTTATTTCACTTAGCATAATATGCTCTAGTTCCATCCATGTCGTTGAAAATTGCAGGATTTCATTTTTTGATGACTAATATTCTATATATCTATATATATATATATCACATCTTCTTTATCTATCCATCTGACATCTGGGCTCTTGCCATAGTGTGGCTATTATGGACAATGCAACATGGTTCATCTTAAAACAGCTACCAAAAATCACAGAATTTCTTACAGGATACTTGTAATCCACTTTTGCCTATGGTGCCTATGGACTCCTTTCGTTCAGTAGTCATGACCTATTAGAGGGTATCCTTCCTTAGAGATAACAGAATGCTTTCCAGAGGATCGCCAACCAACTCCTGCAGTCATCAATTCACTCCAATGACGTGCAAGATTAAGTGTTCAAGAATAGAATCCCCAACATTACCTTAGATATAAGGAATAAAGTTCGGTTTCTTCATCACGGCATTTAAAACTCTGAGAAATTAATGTGAAACAATATCCTCAACTCTTCCTTCTATTTACCTACTATATAAACCCACCCACTCTAGTCAAACTGATTTAATGTCTGGTTATTTCCTTTTTATTGCCTAATGCCTTTAATCATTATATGCTTCTATTTAAAATAAATGAGGAATAAAGTAAATACAGTCCAGTGCACAAAGCACCCAATTAATTTTTACCTAATATCTGTAAATGCATGTATTCATCATCCACACCAAGTGTAAGATATGTTCTGCACCACATAAGACCACCTCATCTGCCTTTCCAGTTATCACCATCCTCAGAGATAAGTATATTCTGAGTTTTATTACTATAGTCCAGTTTTGCATTATATAGTTTGAATTATTATCTAACAAGAATGAGACAATGTAAGGAAAGGGTCACATGGAAAGGAAAGCAATTATTAGTGCTTTCTGTATGGTTCCCTTGATCACTAGCCACCCCACTATATACCAAGAACCATGAGCTGATCCTGGGTTACCATTTAGCTATTGCAGTGTCCCAAATTAATAAATACAGAATCCACAGTTGCACTGTTATCTTCCTCTCTTCAATTATTTTCCCAGTAGTGTCTGTGAAATAGGCTAATCAACATGTGACCGAAGAGAAAGAAGAAATTGCACAGTGACTTAAAGAAAAAGTGTACTATAAAATGATTCCTTTTATTTCACAGGAAGATATAAAAATATGGTTAAAGAGATCATTGGTGGTACTTAAGAAACAAAACAAATGAACAAAGAAAAAAAAGAAAAACCAAAAAACAGACTCTTAACTGTAGAGAACAAATTGATGGTTACCAGAGGGGACATGGGTGGGGGGATGGGTGAAATAGATGAAGGGGATTAAGAATACACTTATCATAAGGAGCACTGAGTAATGTATAGAAACGTTGAATAGCTATATTGTACACCTGAAACTGATATAATACTGTATGTTAGCTATACTGGAAATTTTTTTAGAAAGAGATGATTTAAATTTTCTATTTTAAAAGTATATCACTGTATCCTTTTAGATGATGGTACAGATAAGCCTCTAGAATGCCATTCTGATTTGTGGAACTCTGAGATGTTCCGGAATAGCATTCCAGCATGCTGTCCCACAGAATAGCCTACCATTGAACCACTGACCAAAAAACTGAGAGTCTAATTATTCAACAAGCTATATATCTACCTAACCATACTATCACTGATAGTTAATGCTTCTCTGAATTTTATTTAAGGATATCACATGACAATTCATTAAAACCAGATGTATTGTCTATGGTATCTTCTAACCTGTGATCTATGAAAAAGAAAAAAAAAAAAGAAACGAGGTCAGTTTAAAAAAACAACATTCTTACCAAGTTCCTATCGAACTCGCTTCATGTCTCTTGACAGTCAACATATTTGTTGGCTGACAGCTATACGTAGGGAATCACACTAAACAAAAAATAGGAAACAACTCCATTCTTAGGTCAATTACAATCATTGGTAGGAAAGATAAAAATGTCTACCACCTAGGGTTATGTGAAGAGGAAGACATATTTTTCTATCAAGAGAGATGATATATCGAGAGAGTAGAAGTTTAGAGCAAATGCGCTGGTGGCCTTCACTGAGTAAAATATAATGTAAGGCAATTGGGAGGATGAGAAGCAGATAAGTCATTTGGAAAAGGTACCAGAGACCTTCAGGAATCCATAAGAACAAAATATCTAGATCTAAAATGTGTCCAAATTCATAAAGCCCCTTCTCCTACCACTAACTTAATGAGGCTGAAGTTCAGAGAGGAAAAAAACAAAATAGGGGATAGCCAAATAAATGTTGTCAGAGCTCTATGTAGAAGTACAAGGAGTCTGATCCCAAAGTTCAACAGACATGCAGAAAATAATATTCCAAATGTTACAAGTCCTCTTTCTTCCTTGACTCGGAAAGAGTATTAGAAATGATACAAGTCCTCTTTTCCCTTTGGCTGATAGGAAAATCCTAGAAGTCATCCAATCTCAGTTAATATCAAATCAGTCCTTATTAAAAGAAATATCCAACTCAGCAACACATTTTCATTGGCTTAGTAAATGAAGCTTAGAATAATCTGGCTGCAATTGAGGTTCACTTTTGCTTGTCTCTAGGTTGAGCAACTGTTTGCTTTGGGATATCAAGCAAAATTATAATTAAGGTACTGAAGAGGTTAATCCACACCTATTCTTAAAGTTTTAAATGTACATTTTAAATGTATTTTATAAGTATTTGTCAAAGAAATCTGCATACATATCTAGTTCTTTATCATCACATTTCATCTACTGCATCATTGAATACTTTGTATTTGTTCAGGCATTTTTGCTGTACAGATGGCTCTTAATTCATAATAGAAAAGGGGAAAAAAAAGATTTGTCAGTTTTCTTTTCAACTTATCTTTTTATATATCTTTTGGATATATAACATTCCCAAATGGTTCAGAGAAAAAAAAAAAAGTTATTTTTTGTTCTTTTTCCCTGTCAGCTGCTCATTTTATTTTTAATGTTTGGGCCAAAGTCATCTCAGTCTTACTCAATGGAATGCAACTCTCTTGCCTTGACTATTTGAGTCAATCCAAAATTGCTTCTTGAGGAAATGTTTATGTTTGCCATAACCCCAGAGCTTAACTTTATTTGGAAGGGTGGTGATCTTTCTTCCATATGAAAACTGAAAGCTCATTATTTTCCAATGCACTTCATTTAAATTTTGAGCCACTCTTATTTTAAAAGTTTGCCTTTATGAAGCCCAAATCCAGGAAACAGACTATTGGTCTTAGTTTGATGCCTGAAGTTGAACAGAATCCTTCTAATGCCCTTTTCCACACAAATATATAATCCTTTAGGGGATCTAAGTGATATGCTTGCTTTGTTGTCAATGTCATTGCCATAATTGTTGTTAGTTTGTTTTGTTTTGATAATGAAAATGCCCAGGCAAAATAGTGTTTCCTTGTAAAGACAGAAGTACTGATTCTCTTTTGGTTTTCCACTGAATTATCTTTTTTGACTCAAATTTCCCATTTGCGAAATGAGAATATGTACTTCCTCCCAACTCTAGTCTTCACTAATAAAGATAAGATTACATTTTTTAGAGAGTCAATTCAGTTCATTAATTCTCTAGTCATAAAACTAGTTCACGTACTAACATAGTAGAAGTATCTGATCAGTCAGGAAGAAAAGGTGTGTGATTCTACAGGACTGTTGAGCCTTTTGTGAGAATGAAGGAAAAAATCACTTTTCCGTAAATATCTAACTTAAATTTCACTTCCTCTGTAAAGCTTTCCCCTCCCTCAGCTTCCTTCAACCTTTGGTCATCATCTGTTTTTCTTTAATGTTTTGCTTGTGTGATGGTCATAGCCCAGTGCAATGTATACAAAATCTGTTTCCTAGCTAGTTGGTGGGTTACTGAAGAACAAGAAAAGCAACTATTCATTATATCCCTAGGGCCAGGAGCACTGTGAGGGATCCATAGATATTAATTGACTTGAATTAGAAGGTGAATTAACTTCATTTCCCTAAGACAAGCGGAATAGATTCTATTGATTTGTTCCAAGGTCACAGATGTTGATGGTTTAGAATGAAGCTGATTCAGCTTTCCTGGTCTCATCTAAACAGGCTGATTTGATACACACCATTCATGCATTTCATGAAACCATGTTCTTAAGAAAATCTATTAAGCTTTCATAGTCACAATATGCATAAAATTCGTTATTTTAGCACACTACATATTGGATAAGGGAGCATTTTCTTTCAAAATGTCTCTCAGATGCACACCCTAGATGGCCACATATTTTCTCTACGAGTCATTGTTCAGCAAAATCCTAAGCACACCTAACCATCATACAATTTTTAGACCATAAGTTATACTTTTTAATTGCCTGGATATTTTCTCAGGATTTTTTCTTGCTAGGTAAAGAAACCACTATAAGCTTATTGAAATACAGCAAGCTAATACTATTATACTAGAAGAGTTTAATAATAAATCAAAAGAAAATCTCCCACCCTGGGTTGAAAATGAGCAGACTAATAAAAAATACACCCAAAGCGCAAAATTAGATATTTCTGCAGCAGATTACTGACACCAATATTGCAAAATCTAAGACTAGGACATTGCCAAGAGATACTGGTACCATTGGGTGATCAAACTTACATGGCTTTGAACTGGATTTAATGATACTCAGCTAAATTCTGAAGTCATCTAAAGAAACACATAAGCAAGAAAACATGAGGCATAAACCGGTAGATCCTGGGTGGTTTGATTATGCCTCCTTATCCCTCTGGGTACTTGATTAGCAGAAGACTACACTCCCTGCCCTCCTAAAGAGAAGTGATTATGCCTGCCTCAGAATGGACATCTGCTGAATAAAGTCAAGAAAGCAATCAACCTAGAAATAGATTTCAGTGGTGTTAAGCCACTTCTGTCATACTCCCTCTTACCTTCCTTATGAATTTAGGGACTGAGCCCCACAAGATCAGTTCTTCTGAGGGACACTGAGTATATGAGAAATATGTACTGAATTATGAAGTGCATGAAGCAGGATGCTTTGAAATTCTATGTCCAACTAAGTGGCCTTCTACTCTTCTGAGCCTTAGTTTTCTAACAAATTATAATGATTTCATCTAGCTCCTTAAGTAATAAGCAGATTGGAATCAACTTCATATATTTAGCTACTCTTACACTTTATTTATTAGAATTTGTCCATAAGAGAAAACAAAAGGACACAGCTACTAGTGAGGGAAACTAAATGACCATCATCCTCATCACCACTACCATCATGATTATTGTTTTGTTATTGTTACTATTATTGTGTTCATTACAGCATAGCAGAATATTTCTCAGAGTTCCATCCTCAGTTTCTTAGGGCAGGCAATTTGGTACACTTGGGATTAGAGTCCTTGACCAGTACAAAAGGAAAAAACTCACCTCTTATGACCAAACCCTTATGTAACTTTAAGTGAAGACCTATTTGTATATTTATCTTTACTATACTTCTTAAGCAAGCCATCTATCTTTCCTGACATCTCTTTCATCACTTAAAAGTTAAGATAATGGTTACTATATATGTAATGTAATAATGATAGTAATGATAAAAATTATTAATAATTTGGTAATTGACATTTCATAATATTTTCACCTAACTCAATTTTCTACATATCTTTTGCATTCTTTCTCAATTAGAATATGTTACATAAGGAAGGACATTCTAGGGGCACCTGGGTGGCTCTGTCTGTTAAGCATCTGTCTTTGGCTCAGGACATGATCCCAGGGTTCTGGGATCGAATTCCACAACGAGCTCCCTGCTCAGTGGGGAGTCTGCTTCTCTCTCTCCCTCTCTCTCTCCCTATGCCTCTCCTCCTGCTTGTGCTCTCTTACTCTATCTCTCAAATAAATAAATAAAATCTTAAAAAAAAGAAAAAGAAGAAGAAGAAAGGACAATCTAGATCTGTCTTCACGCTTTGCTATGATATACCAGTTGCCAAAAATATATACACTGGAACTCTGGAACTCTCTGAAGAAACCATATAGAATATTAGTGATTCTTTTCTCTGTGTCTCTTGTAGGAAGTAGTTGATCTATTACTGTCACATTTGAGTCCCAGCTCAAGTTTGCATCTTTTAAAAAAATTTTAGATATGAATATGTCATATTATAAACAAGAGTTAAATACAACCCCTTTCCACTATTCCAGCTGTTGAATCAAATTCTGCCAGCTAATGTAATACATATTACTAACATGATTTCCTTAGTCATTTAGAGCAACATTTTCACAATGACAGAGTGACCTTTCTAACACACAAATCTGACTATGATGTCGCCTTCCCTAAAACACTTCAGTGCCATTTCACACCTCATTGTTGAAGTTAAAATTCCTTAACACGAAATATAAGAGCTGTTGTTATTTTGCCCTTGCTTATTACTTCATTCCTTGTCACTTACTGCCATATCCCACATTCCTTCTCTTTGCCTTCTAGCTGAGGCTGCAGCCTTGCTAAACTACTTGCAGTTTTCAAAACACACCATATCTCCAGCTCCCATTCCTGCCTCTGTTCATGTTCCTTGGACTGCCTGGAGACCCCACCTCCACTTCTTCATTTCCCTAACTCAATCAGAGGGCACATATCTGAAAATGTCAACCCTCTAGACTATTGACTAGAATCTGAGATAAAAAATTAAACAGGTCCCCAAAAAGCTAAAATCAATGTTACAAACACCTGAGAGAGATCTAACTTAGAGCCTGTTAACTCTAACTTCCTACAAGAACTATTATCTGGTTTCTGTGTTTACAACAGATTAGAAAGAGTAACTTTGAAAAAAGAAGTGGGCTGATAGAGAAGCCCTGGTTATCAGCAAGAGTTGTTATATGAAAAGGTGGACAACAGCAAAGGAAGAGACCAGAAAAAATTTAAAACTTTTATAGAGTTTTATAGAGTGCAATATAGAATAACCTATATCATTCAGAAATAATTTATTTTTAGTGTATACTTAGTATACACTGGTAGGAAATTTTGTAAGACATTTTAGAAAGACTGTGATAAAATGTTTAAAAACCATGAAAGGGGTGGTACATTAAAAATAGGACTTTATTATCTAAATGGATTAAACTTATGTGGAATATTGGATAATCTAGATAAGTACAGTATTACTTTATTTGGAAATCATGACATATAAGAATAAACTTGTTCTATACTAGTGGAAGTTTCCAAATCGCCAATGGCCATATATTTCTTTCCTAACTGTACTGAATTTTGACAATAACTTTTCAAAGGAAAAAGAAATATTTATATCCCGTTCATAGGTTTTTACCCTCAGTGATACCAATTCATGATATCTGTATTTAAAAGAGGTCTTGGCAGGTGTGTGGGGGTGGACTAGCTCAGTTAGTAGAGCATGTGACTCTTGATCTCAGGGTCATGAGTTCGAGCCCCACATTGGGCAGAAAGAATACTCTATTTTTTTTTGAAGATTTTATATATTTATTTATTTGAGAGGCAGGGAGAGGAGGAGCAGAAGGAGAGGAGAGAGAGAATCCCAAGTAGACTCCACAAAGAGCACAGAGCCCGAGGCAGACCTCAATCCCACAACCCTGAGATCATGACCTGAGCTGAAATCAAGAGTTAGATGCTCCACGTGACTGACCCACCCAGGCACCCTTAGAGTTACTTAAAAAAAAAAAAAAAAAGTTAAAAAATAAGTAAATAAAAAGAGATCTTGGGAGCAGGTCTCCATATATAATAGCAGTTTCAGACTGTCTAAGGTATATTCTAAAATCTTAGCATAGATATTTTATGATGTAAATACCTGTAAGGCTATAGAGGCAAGAAAAACAGTATATAGGGACTTCCCAGGTGTCCTGGCAAGTACTGGACTCCATGCAGTTGTTCTATGCCCCTGCACAGTTCCCACACAAAATTTGGGAAAAGAAACATTTGTTTTCATTAATGCATATTTCCAAAAAAAAAAAAAAATCCACAGGGGGTCTTGCATTCTGTCACAAGTAAAGGAAAAAATGTTTTCAATGACAAAGGGTCATTTTCTCTCTTAGCATTAACTAGGTATTTCCTTCTGGGGTGAATGATATCACTACTCAATTATTTCCTTCTGAACTATAACTAGAAAAACCCTTTCATTTCACTGCCTATTACCAAGTAGGGGTGAAAAGTGAGTCTCCACTAAATATTTCTGATTCACACTCTCCTTTTTCATTTCTCCCTTATGACCTGCCCACACATAACACATTTCTGTTATTTAAGGTTCTTCTTATAGTTCTTTTTTTAGCATTCCCCCAATACCATTTTATCTGTCTTTTTATATACATGATGAAATATATGCATTGAAAAAAAGTGAAAATATATATTCTCTGCAGCAACCTGCTAATTCTCCTAAAGATTGAAATTTTAAAAAATAATTAAGAATTAAAATAGCAAACATATGTAGTACATGCCTGGAAAATTTATAATAAATTTAGAAAATAATATTCTTATAATAGGTCCTTAATCAATAGCCTAATATCATCTGTGCCTTTTCTAATATCCCTATAGCCGTCTCCACTGAAAGATAGTTGGGAGCCTCATTGCATAGGAGGAACACTGAAGTAACTAGCCGAGGCAAGGCTGTTCAAAATGGACCCTGAACCTGGCTGGGGAGTCTTCCTTTTCAAAACTATCTTGTTCACAAAATCCAAATGGAATCTGAGAGCCACAGCATCCTTGGATAAATTGCAGCCTTTTAGAAGAATGCTCTCCGAATGTGGTTCTGCTGGAATTCAAAGACTCAATCTTGATTCCAGGGCCTATCACTTATGCTTACAAGCTGTGTGACAATGAGCTATTTACTTCTTTAAGTTTCAGTGTCCTCACTGGTAAAGCAAATATGGTAACAGTACCTATACCTCACAGGTAGGTACCATGCACATATTAAAGCTTTTAATAGCAATGCCTGTCATGTAGTCAATGCTTGATAAACTTTAGTTATTTCTATCATTAAGGTAAGTAGTTATGTAGAAAAGAGATACTGGTAAAACTAAAGATCAGTTGTGGAATCCATTTTCATTACCTTTAGGTGATAACATTAGAGAGTACATAATTACATCCGTACTCTACTTAGCCAAATATGGTTTCATCATGGTCATTTCAGGAAGAGGTCTGGTTATTCTGTGTTTTTGTAAGCCAAGTAAGGGTAACACAAGAAAATACTCGAGTTCTAGAAATGCCATCACTAATGAAGGCTATCAGATGCTTGGGACCATTCTCAGAAGAGCTGCTTTCTAGCCTTCCTCTTCTGAGACCAAAGCCACAGTAAGAATACAGAGAGGACCACAATGCAAAAACAGAAGTCAGTTATCAGTTCTGTGTAGCTTCCTTTCTGTCAGAAATAGTACTGCTTTTTTGTTCTTCCTTGTGAAAGGCGCACAAAAGAGGAGACGGAAAGAGTTTCAAAGATTTGTTTAGTTTTGTAGACTAAGGGAGCCAGCTGAGGTCAATAAAAGGATTAGTATGGGACAAAAGGAACACAACAACTCAGTTTGGATTGTAAATCAGATTTCTGAGATCACCTGACTCAGCTCAACGAAAAGCCTCTTCATTTGAAATCTTACAGCCAATAATATGAGAAAAACTAGTAACCATAAAACAAAGTGAAACAAATACTTTGATGTTGGAAGGACATGTTCAAGGGTATTAGCAAAGGCAAACTGTGATCCTCAGAAAAACAGAATGTTAATAAATGTGGACAACAGAGTGTGGACTTGGGAAACAAACATCATACCTCTTTAAATGCCTTGGGCAGTGAAAAAGAGCAGTGTGCCATTCTATTCTGGTCATAATAGTCTTCTCTCTCTTGACTAAAGTCTTGGATTTTTATCTGAATTATTTGAAATGTGAATTTCTTCTTTGCATTTTCTAAAGAATAAAAGCAAAACATTAACTGTCACGATTTTGAAATGCTATGGGTTTTTGCTTCAGGAAAGAACAAGGTAATGGGAACTAATATGGATATTTTTAATTCTACGTATCACACACATAGATAACCCTTTTTGATTCCTTACTTTGCTAAATATTTTACATGAATTATCTTGTCAATCTTCACAATAATCCAATAAGGTAGAGCTATTTTTTTTTCCTATTTTACAAGTAAGGAAATAGTCTTAGAGAAGCTAAGTAATTTGCTAAAATAAGCTCAGTAGCTTGTAGGAGGGAAAGGTCCACCCAAATCTACCTGCCTGTAAATCTTGTTTGACTTTAGCTCACCACATGCCAAAGAGACTCAGGATAAACTGCCAGGCCCTGATTTCTACAAGGACTTAATGGCTAGCTTTCCATAGTGGCTGCCTTCCTACTAGGGGGGAAGGCATTGACCGTTCTAGACAACAATGGTGGGCAGTAAGTCTCTGCTCAAGGCTTACTTCTTCCTTTTGTGGGGGCTGAGTTATCTTCCTAGTTCAAATTAAAAAGCCTAAGATCAAACGCATTGCTACATTGAGCACAAGATCACTAATGAGCATACACAAGGATTCCTGGCAGAAAGGATTAAAAAGTAAATAGCTTATTTGGAAAGAGTATTTGAGTCTTAGAACAAATGAAATCCATTCTTTTAAGTGAGGGAATGTAGATTTTGGCACATAAACTTCTTTGCTTAAGAAGGAAGTTATTAATCCATGCCCAAAGTTGTAAATAATTTAGTCAGATTCTTCCAGAACCCAGAGTCCTCCTTGTTAATGATGAAAGCAATCAGGACTTTGCTACTCCATTCTGTTGTTAGCACTGACCATGGCTGAGCAGAGACTAAGATAACAATGGATCCTGAGATTTAGCTAGGTTCCCTTGTTAGTTATTGAATCATTTTTGTTCTAGCTTACTTCCAACACTGTTGCGTCTCATCCCCAATCTCCTCCTCTAGACTGGGTGTGAACCTCACCGCCTAGCTCTTCATTGCAATAAAGCCTTATATGGATTAGTAATAATCTCACGTACTTTACTTGTTATATCTCAACTATACTATTAAGTCCTCAAGGCCCAGGGCCAGAGCATATATGTCTTCTCAATCCTGGATGCAATGCAATAGCATGAAAGTACTTTACATGTGATAAGCCAAAACAAAACGCTTGGTATCACAAGTTTTCACAAGCTTAGCATGATTCCGAGCATACAGAATCACAGCATGTTATCACAGCAATAAAAAAGGTGAGCCCTTTTATATTTGCCAGGTACTTCAAATATGAAATAGTTATAAAAACAAAAAAAAAATGGCAAATATAATCCAGTTCTAAGAGCTATGCTTGTATTATGTTATTCAGTGCTCAAAAACACCCTGTAAGGAAGGGATGACAGTCTGCTCCCGTCTCATTCCAGAACCTACTTCTTTAACACTCTGCTACTTTGCCACCTACTGAGAGGACCCAGAGCTAAGAAGAGTTTCAAGCCTTCAATTTACAATGGAGAGGTAAAGACCTGGAGAGGGTAACCAGATTGCATATGGTTAACTGCTGTTAAATGGCAGAACCGAGCCAGAACCTAGTCTCCTAGTCCTCAGCTCAGAGTTCTTCACTACAACGCCTCCATGTATGGGAGGCAATTCATATATGTAATTTGTGTGCAGTTTTAATGTTTTAGAGGAAATCTGTAGTAACCTCAAAGTTTCTTGGTTCTTTGTGTACTCAGTTATCTTTGCATATGAGTTATCTTTTGTAAAACAGGAGTACATAACTAACTGTTTTAAAGGTAGCACGCTTGCCAATTAATGTTGGATGAAAGCATATCTCTCAACTACTAAGTGGAGAGGTTAGTGAAGAGAGTTGAATGATTTGAGATTCTGCTTGGTGAGGAATTTCAAGTAAGATTCTGCTTGATGAGGCATTCTGCTAAAATTTTTTCTTGCAGAAAAATAGGGGTTTAGGCTTTTTTTGTTAATTTGTTTTACTTTTTTAAAATTTATTTTTGCTTACCAGGTATTTGAAACATAAAAAAAGTAGAGAATGTATTGTTCATGCAAGCATCCATATCCAAAAATAACTAGATTAAATACATCTTAATATTTTGCTGTATGTGCTTCAAAGCCCATTTAGAAAAATAAAAATGTAATAGAAATAGCCAATGTCCCACCACTCCTGTTTCTTCCTCTCTCTAAATGCGATTGCTCTTCTGAAATTGCCATGCATTTCCACTGTGCATGTCTTTAATGCATTTACCACATAGGTATGCATGTACTCATAGATAATACAGAATAATTTTGCATACTTAAAAATGTATATGAAGGGCTACGTATTGTGTAAATCCTTTTTTTTTTTTTTTTTTTTTTTTTAAATACACTGCCATGGTGAATGCCCTTATATATCCATAGTTGGCTTCAAATTATTATCAACTCATGGTCAGTCTTTTTTTTTTTTTTTTTTTTTTAAGATTTTATTTATTTATTCAACAGAGAGAGAGACAGCCAGCGAGAGAGGGAACACAAGCAGGGGGAGTGGGAGAGGAAGAAGCAGGCTCATAGAGGAAGAGCCTGACGTGGGGCTCGATCCCAGAACTCCGGGATCACGCCCTGAGCCGAAGGCAGAGGCTTAACCGCTGTGCCACCCAGGCGCCCCTGTGTAAATCCTTTTTAACTGTACTTTCTTCACTCATCATATTTTTGTTTTAGCTTTTAGTTAGAAGGTGTTGCCTTTAGGTACATAAATTATATCCTTACGTGTGAAGGCATATGACAAGTGTGAGCATAAGATATGATTATGAAGGAAAACACATATTCAAATAGCAGATTCCCATAAGGCAAAGGCTATTGTGTATCTTAAATTATGTATTCATAATTTCAATGCAGGTGGTGTACTTCTTAAAGAAAATGAGAAATTGACATAATAAAATTATAGCGGAGACATAACAATGTCAAGTATTATGCATAGGGAACCAAGCTATAAAACATCATAAGAGAACCTAGAACAAAGGAGACGTACAAACGAAGGGTGGAGAATTCCAAATGGTCTGGGATCCTAGTCCTCCTCAGCCCTTGTTTAGGCTTATTGCCCCTTCACTGCCTCTCCAATACTCTTGTCCCCACCTGCCTCCATCTCCTGCGCTCCCAATGTCTCTTTATCCCATCTCTGCCCAGTTTTGAGTTACAGTCCTGGCAAGAAATACCAGTGGAACCTCCTTCTCTTCCCTTCCTTTGAAACCTTGCCAGGGTAAGCAGGCCCCTCTAGGGAAGGAACACTGTCCTCATACTGCTCTAGGAGTAGTATCTCCTAGAAGTCCCCCACATGCCCTAGGAGCACTCTTGCAAATGTCTTCCCTTTGACAAATTATTTTGTGCTTCTTACTTGCTGCATTATTCATGCATTTAGCCTGAGAAAACTCCTCAAGGCATTTTATTCCTTTTGACACAAATTTCTCATTTCCCATACCTGTTGTTGTGTGACTACAGCATAAGCAATTATAAGTAATTTTAATAACTCAGTGGCTTCTTGAGTGATATTTCTCCAGGACTCTACTGTCATACCATATAAAATGTATGCTACTGGTTTTATAATAGGTAAAAAGATTAATAAGAAACTCTGAAAGTTAGACCAATAAGAGTGCTGGTCTCTCATCCAAATACTAAATAAATGCCAGAAGAACCATCATGGCAGGGGGGAGTGGGGGGGAGGCAAGCTACCTACAAAGGAATGATTTGTGTACACCACTTAATCACTTTGCACATCACTGTTGTTTACAATGTCTTATTTGATGGTCACAACAGTAAGAGGTTAAAAAAAGAGTGATATTTAAAGCTGCAGACTACTCTTCCTCTTAATTTGCCACTATCTTCACATGTATCATCACAGAGGACTGAGGCAAAAAGCTAGACAGAGGCTTGCTTTTTGGAATGCCAAGTCAAGGAGGTAAACACAGGACGCACTGAGAAAAAAGGAGCAATATGAGGACAGTGTTCCTTCCCTAGAGGGGCCTGCTTACCCTGATAAGGTTTTCAATGAAATGTCTGTGGACATTTTAATGGAATAAAGAAATTTGGCCTAATCAACCTAGGTATCTGTAATAATATCTGGGAAGTTTTATAATTCCAAACTGCATTAAGATCACAAAAGATTAGGTGAGAATATAATAATCTGCAGTTGGGACTGACTATTCTGTGTTGCTACTGTAACCCCAGCCACGTGTCTCTGATAGAAGGTGTGGAGTATGGTGTGGCCCATAATAAACGTTCTTTCTCTTAGTCCCATACACACACTGGCACCTGGAAAATGTTCTCTCACTCCTTACGAAGTCTAGATAGTGCCTAGGACTTAGACATGTCTTCTCTAGTCTGTTTATATTTGCCTCTTGCGTGCCATACATGGCAATGTTATGGGTTAAATTATGACCTCCCCAAAATTCTTATGTTGAAGTCCCAGTGCCCCATACCTCAGAATGTAGCTGTATTTGGAGATAAGATTTTAAAAGAGATAATTTAGTTAAAATGAGGCTCTTAGGGTAGGGCCCAAATTCAATATGACTATGTCCTTATAAGAAGAGGAAGGGACAACAGGGCTATCAGAGAGATGACCATGAGAAGAGGCAACAAGAGGCAGACCAGCTACAAGCCAAGGAGAGAGACCTTAGGAAAAACCAACCCAGCTGGCACCTCAGTTGGACTTGCAATTTACAGGACTGTAAGAAAATAAATTCCTGATGCTTAAGCCACCCAGTCTGTGGTATTTTGTTATGACAGCCCCAGCTAATATAACGGCAAAGAACATAAGTCTTGTAAACTTCGAATGTACCAAACGGCCTACTCTGCAATCAAAAGAAAGCATCACTGGGGCCTCGGGTTCTCAAACACCCTCATCGACAGACCTAAGTCTTTGTCTTTAATCCTATACCAAGAATGGCCTCTTCTTTGGTTCGGCTTTGTGCATGGCTTGTTAGTCACCCTTTATGTCATGGATTCTTGTGATTGATAGAGACCCAGCAGCTTTAGATCCTGAGCATTGAGAAGAAACAAGTTCTACATGGTCTGGTCTCAGGCACACTATCTAAAGGATAATCAGAACTTTTCCATGAAGAGTAACCTCTTGTCATCAGATCTTCTATGTATCATTGTACAGAATATGTCTATCAACTTCTTCACTGTGATTTCCACTGATAAAACAACCTCCCTTATATGAAACTTTGATATACAATGCATTCTAAGCAGTTTCTTGAATTGGTTTTGGGCAGGTTTAGAAAATTCATCCTACCACACTCACAGTACTATACAGTTAAATTTGGCATAAAAAAATATATGCTTGTAATTGCTTATGTCCGGTTTCTGAAATTACTTTGCAGCTTCCAGTTCCTTCTTATCAAGGTACCAGTGATGACCAGTAACCAAGATAAGTTTCTGTTTTCATTCTGCCTGAATTCCTCTTCATCTAGTTTCTGTTTTCCATGCTGTTCTTTTCCCTTTGGGGATTGATCTCTTCTCAATGTCTGGATCCTTACTTCTGAATCTCTGCTTATATAGTTCCCCCAAATGTACACAAGAACAACAGTTAGCAATAAATGTCTATAACCATTTTCATATTTTAAAACCTTAGCTACCTATGTATTTATTGCCTTGGGAATGACACATGTTTTCAACTCAGCGATATTGCTCATCAAACACAAGCGCCTGTGCCTTTTTCTCCATCGTGTTGGGAGGACTGAAGGATCACTGTAAACCCCTCAAGGGAAGAGCCTTTTCCAAATGATGTCTGAGCTGAAAGCTGACCTCATGGTGGTAGGGATGATATTTACAATATTTAAAAACAAGTCAGGCATAGGTATGGACTGATCAATACTGATACCTGTCATGCAGCAATAATAAGGCATCTTTAAAATGATCATAAGAAAGGCCCAAAGTTATACTAAAGTTCATCAAATATATTCCTGTAGGCCCTGGCTTTGTTAGGTGCATAACACCGGAACACTTGCTAGTCACTTGAGAAGCAGAGGATCAAGTTACAATTATAGCCACCCGTTCCCCATTGGATTGGTACTCTTTGCGATATCCCTGACACTGTTGGCAACACTTCCCCATCACAAACTTGAAGCTTCAAGAGACTGCAAGAAACCTAAGGCCTGTTCCTGAATATTAAGTAGATGAATCTTAATCTACTGAGGGTTGTTCAACTAGGTCCTCATCCATTCACTCACTCACTCCACAAAAGTTAACTGAGCTCCAAATATGAACTAGGTACTAAATTTATTTTTAAAATTTAATGAATAGATGAAATAATATGAATAGGTGTATGAGTGAACAAATGACTTTAGCCACTTGGCTCACTAACTTTCTTTGTAGCACAAGTATGAAATCTTCTCAAAATAAAAAGCCTCAACATAGAAAACATGGTGGCACTGAGATACCACCTTACGCCAGTTAGAATGGCAAAAATAGACAAGGCAAGAAACAACAATTGTTGGGGAGGATGTGGAGAAAGGGGATCCCTCCTACATTGTTGGTGGGAATGCAAGTTGGTACAGCCACTCTGGAAAACAGTGTGGAGGTCCCTTAAAAAGTTAAAAATTGAGCTACCCTATGATCCAGCCATTGCACTACTGGGTATTTACCCCAAAGATACAGACGTAGTGAAGAGAAGGGCCATATGCACCCCAATGTTCATAGCAGCAATGTCCACAATAGCTAAATCGTGGAAGGAGCCGAGATGCCCTTCAACAGATGACTGGATTAAGAAGTTGTGGTCCATATATACAATGGAATATTACTCAGCTATCAGAAAGAACGAGTTCTCAACATTTGCTACAACTTGGACGGCACTGGAGGAGATAATGCTAAGTGAAATAAGTCAAGCAGAGAAAGACAACTATCATATGATTTCTCTCATCTATGGAACATAAGAACTAGGACGATCGGTAGGGGAAGAAAGGGATAAAGAAAGAGGGGGTAATCAGAAGGGGGAATGAAACATGAGAGACTATGGACTATGAGAAACAAACTGAGGACTTCAGAGGGGAGGGGGGTGGGGGAATGGGATAGGCTGGTGATGGGTAGTAAGGAGGGCACGTATTGCATGGTGCACTGGGTGTTATACACAACTAATGAATCATCGAGCCTTACATCGGAAACCGGGGATGTACTGTATGGTGACTAACATAATATAATAAAAAATCATTAAAATAAAAAATAAAAAAAAAAAGAAAACGTGGTGGGCAGGAAACCTCCTTTCATTCACAGAGACCAAGAGAATTCAGAAGGGACATTTGTATCCAAGATGTCATTGATAGGCCGTGTTTACAGACACAGAAGCTGTCATTACTTGAGAGAAAGAGGAGGAAACAAAAACAAAATGTTAATAATGATGGCAACATGTAAGGCTATTTGACTTGTATCATAAATATGTATACATAGTCTATTTTCATATTAATACTGACTAGAGATCTATTGGTTTTCTACAACTTACTACAACCCCGAAGAGGCTGATGTTCCATTTTACATATAAAGAAAGTGATTACTTTGTAGCTTGCATTATTTCTCAGGTCTTCAGTTGCAGGTTACTGGCCTAGCTCAGGGAATTTTGCTATATTTGAGCCTGGATCTGGAGCCACAATTCCTTAATCTAACACAAGAGTTAAGTCATAAGCCTCTGAACACCCATTTCCTTATCTGCAGAGCACAGGCAGAATTAACGGGACTGTGTTAGAAGAGCAGTTGTTCGTGCATTCTGGAATTTCTTTTAGAACATGAACTTCTTGAAGACAGAAATTATGGCCATATTCACATTTGCCTGACACATGACAGGTCCTAAATAAGTGTTCTAAATAAATGATTGGATAGACCAGTATACTCTGGACAGACTTCCCCAAGAATGGGCTTACTACTGGGCAAATATGTGAAGAAGAACATGGGCAAACGACGGTAAAAGTGACAAATGCGGGAAAGAATCTGGAATTTCTTTATTTAAAATGAGGCAACCTAATGGGCACGTAAGCCTCATGAAGAAATGTGTTAAAGTTGAAGAAATGTTCATTGTCTAAAATGTCTGAAAGAAGTAAATATAGAATTTTCGTGGAATTTGGTAGAATAGACTTATCCTTTCACAGATAGGCTTTGATAGTCCACAATTTCATTTGGTAGAATGTTTTAGAGAGAAGTATCAAGCCCCTTGCTCCAGGGATTCTTTCCAACGACTTTATCCAATATCCAGAAAGTATTTATTATTAAAATGTTTACTTTTATTCCTAAACAGAGGAACAACTGGCAAAGTCGCATCTTCACAGTTAATTATAACTAGGCCTCTCTCAAGGTCTACTTCCTGTACAAAGTACTTTGTCACAGAATTATTTCTACTTAAGCACTGTTCAGTCAGGATTGTAGTTTTTCTAAGACTTTTTTAAACAGTGGAATGTTTTGGAAATACAATCTCCTTTATTAATGTAAGAGCCCTGCCCGTAAACTTGAGTTAATTCTGTTGAGTCAGGGCTTACTGATAGATTCCTGAATTTACCCAGAGCTTTAAACGTTGTGTTCCAAGTGCCCTTTGCCCCTAAGGAATCAAGAAGTACATTAATGTAGTTGTCATTGTAATATTTAGTAAGGAACCTTGTGTAAGATTTTAGAAACTTTCCATTTGAAGGTGTTTTTTGCTCCTAAATAATACAGACACTGTCAATATACAAATAGGGCTGGGGAGGCAGGAGAGCTGGTCGATTGTACTTACTCTGCATTCCCAGGATGTAGAAAAATGGAATTTAAGAAGCAGGTAGTCCAGACAGAAGGAAAGTCTTCAAGTCTACTGTTTTTACTACGTGCAACAGCTGAAATTAACTGTCAAATGAGATTTGAATCTAACTAAACTTAAATATACAAAATAGCAACTTATGGTTGACACAAGCAAGCCAGCTGTTTGCCACAAAACCACAGGGGAAGCAACAGGTTGAACTGCGGTCCTGAGGACAATCTCACTACTTTCCATGTTTAGTATGTTTTGAAAGTCCTTTGGATAATAAGTATTCATTCAAGGACTTTCTACATGTGAATTCAACTACTGGCCAGTTATTTTTTTCTGCCATATTAATAACTATTTGTTTACATGCTTAGCTCCACCACTAGATAGAAGATGATGTAGTAATGGAAAGATTTCCTTTATTTATGGTTCATGTTGTGTGTAGTACTTTAGACATGGTAGACAAACAACAAATATTGTTTTCTCAGAAGTAGTTACTTCATGTATTGTTTTAAGAATAACAGGTCTACTTCATTCATTTTGTCAATGAGAAAAAAGAAGAAGAGGGAAAGAGGAGAAGGAGAAAGGTGAGGAGGAAGAAGAAGAAAAAGAAAAAAATTAGAGGAGCCTGGCATTGACTAGAATCCCATAATTAAAGTAATCAATTCCCATCTAAATTTATTTGGATCATCGTTCATGCGTATGATGCCAGACTTGGCACAAATTGGTGATCCTTAAACGCTAATTGATAGGTTGGTTGATAACTGCATCAATGTTAAGTTGCTGCCATGTTCTATGTAGCCCTGAGAAAGATTTCCAAAGACTCTGCAAAAATTGCATGTAGACATTTAAAAGCTTTTCACATCTTCTCTATGTTTAAAATTCAATGTGCAGATGAACACACCTAACACTGGTCTTCATAAATCAAAATAACCACTTTAGCAGATACTCTTTCCATAAACCTGCCAGTAAAGTCACAACTGGTTTGACTACTACGTATTCTTTTGACTGAATTAAATTAATAATTCAATGTTTTGTAGTCAGTAAAATTGGCAACCGAGCAATAAACTTACAGATAGACATACTTACAGAAATTCTTCACATCAGAATGGCATGAGTTTTATCAGGCCTGGTCCTCACCCAAAATTTTAATTAGCAAGATTTGCTCTCAGTATCTCTCCCTATCATCTTTTGCACCTTGTATTTACTTTAAGTTTTTTCTTTTTCACAAAACAACTTGTCTCCAAGTTAGCAACACCTTCTTGCTACTTCTCATGACTCCCTTCACCTATAAAAGTAGCCCTTGTCCCTTTGTTAACGTGGGTTTAACTACTATAATTACTTGAGTTATGGTACAAAATGCCAGACAATGATTTCAAAGTGTTATCCTTCCCAGTTGCCACTTTTATTTTTTATCAGTGACTTCCAGTGTTTTGCACCTGGAGTGACCAACTGTTTGCCTGGGACTTTCCTGGTTTCAACAACGAAAATCCCAACTCTCAGGAAACCCCTCTGTCCTTGGCAAACTGGGAAGGTTGTTTACCCTAACTGCAGTAGAAGAACTCTAAAAAAAAAACGATGATTGGGGAACACTTTTTTACCCTTCTCTCTCCAATTGCAGTTTCCAGTTGGAGATTTTTCTACTTCCTCTCAAATCCCAGTTCGGAATGATCTATTTGCTCCCCTCAGGAGTCCAGCATATCCTGTCTTTCTTCCCCACCCACCACACTGTTCAAGACAAATTTCCCAGATTTGCTCAGTGTGCTTTCTGGGTGATCTAAGCTTTCTATTATTCCTGTTTGCGCAATAAGAGACATTTGCCTTCCCAGGCATCTCCACGTTCACATAAAAAAATAAACAAATAAATAAAAGAGTCCAGATTTATATCACAGTCCCCACCCATGACACTCAGCCTATTCTTAGACTGTCTTCATATTCTCCACCTGTCAAAAGAACATACTTTATCCACAGCATTCAGAACCTCTAGTGACAACAAAGAAAACCCAAGGGAAATTCTCTACAAGCATATATTATCCACACCAATATTTTTCATTAGTTCTAATAAATAGAGTTAGACGCTATATCTTGCCTGAGGTAAAAAGACAATGCCGTGAAAGAGTTCCACCTTTCTAGCATTTTTTTGGGGGGGGGGTCAAGAGTCTGCCATCTCTCTACAATTCTGTTCATTCTGTGGCTCTGGAGCACCAATCATTTCTCAAATATCCATGATTTGTCTGTGATAGAGAAACAAGGAAGCATAATTTCTAAAAAGCTCATTACAGGATTGTTTAAAATGTATTTGAGAAGGTTCTGGGGGAAAATGGTATACTAGGAAGACCCTAGGCTCACCCTGTCTCACAGATACAACTAGGTAACACTCACATCAGTGTAAATAACCTAGAAAATGATGCAAAGACAGGCAGAATAAATTTCATGACTAAATGTAGAGAAGAGGCCACATGGAAGATGGTAGGAAGGGCAGAGACATGGTTGGCAACTAAACTCCCAGGACTGCCCAGGGGAGGAAGGAATGCTAGGGGCACAGAGAAGGGAGAGAAACAGACTCCTACAGTAGGGAGCCCCTATGGGGAAGACAAACCCCCATAACATTTGGCTTTGAAAACCAGAAAGGAGGAATTTTATGAGTTCTTACAACTAGTGGGACTTAAAACTTGGAATTTTAAAAAATCAGCAGGCTTAGCTCGAGGAGAGTGGGAGGGTGAGAGAAAGCAGTCCCCACCCTGAAAAAGAGCACAACAAACAGTCTGTGGAGACAAAGCATAGAATTAGCAGTTTGAAAGGCACTTGGGGTATATGGGACAGAGAGTTATTTATTAATTTCAGAACTTGCCTGGAGGGACAGAAATCTCTGGGGAACTCCCCCAGGAACAAAGAAACTGACAGGCACCATTTCTCTCTCCCCAACCCATGCTCCCACCAGCATAAACACACGACCACCTGAGGGACTTGATACCTAACTTGCTAGCACTGCCACCCAATGCCCCTTTCCCATGCTGTGCTTCTGCTAATCTACCCCTCTGGACAGGCTGTCTCAGTCTCAGTGCTGCAGGACCCCTCATGCAAAGCACATCTAAAGCTTGTTAGCACTGCCACCTTGTTGCCCCACCCTGCTGTGCTGTGCTTCCATAGAGGTGGACAGGCTACTTCAATCCTGGCACTGCAGACCCCTCACACAGAGGATCTGGGGCACACAAAGCTTGCTAGTGCTAATGCCAGGCTGCACCCCCATCTCCTCTGCTGTGCTTCAGTGGATCTGCCCTCTACAATATGCTCTTGACCAGAGCCAGATATCACAGGCCTGGCAGTGTGCAATCAGCCCCATACAGTGGGCACCACCACTCCAAAGTGACTCCTCCATAGACAGAGGGAAAGATAACTACATACACAAGTCAGATGGAGGCCCCAGGAGTGGGCTAGGGGTAGACAGCTGGTCTGACTACAGGCCCCACCCACCAACAAAAGCTTCTTGGGGTACAATACAGGGAAAGCACCTTGCAGTTTGGTGCTACTGCATCTCTAGCAAATGCCTGGTCTGACTCAATTCAAGCCAAGGAGTCCCCAGATTAGCCCACTACAGGGATCAAACATTGCTCACAACTGGTAAAAAGACCCATTGCAGATGACTGGACTAAAGGAAAAAGTGACTTAGCCATCCCAGAAGGAGAAGAAAAAGAAAAGGGGGCAGAAAATTTTCTTCAAGAAATAACAGCTGAAAACTTCTCAAATCTAGAGAAGAGAAATCCAGATCCAGGAGGCACAGAGATCTCCCAATAATATCAACCCAAGGAAGTGCACACCAAGACACATAGTAATTAGGATGACAAAAAGCAGTGATAAAGAGAGAATTTTGAAAGCAGTTACATACAAGGGAAACCCCATAAGGCTATCTGCTGATTTTCCAGAAGAAACTTCACAAGCCAGAAGGCAGTGGCATGATATATTCAAAGTGCTGAAAGGAAAATCTCTGTAGTCAAGAATATTCTAACCAGTAAGACTATCATTCAGTATAGCAGGAGAGGTAAATAGTTTCCCAAACAAACAAGTTAAAGGAATTCATGACCGCAAAACCAGCCATACAAGAAACGTTAAAGGGATCTCTGTTAGTAGAAAGAAAAGACCATAAGCAAGATTGAGGAAAGTAGAAGCAGAAAAGCAGTAAACATAAGTATATGTATAAAAATCAGTCAAGGGACTCACAAAATAAATGGATGTGAAGTATGACACCATATACCTAAAATGTGGGGAAGAGAAGAGTAAAGAATGGATTCAAATATAAGTGACCATCAACTTAATATAGACTGCTATATGCAGAAGATGTTATACATAAACTGAATGATAACCACAAATAAAAAACCAGTAATAGATATGCAAAAAATAAAGAGAAAGGAATCCAAGTATATCACTAAAGAAAGCTAACTAGTCATGTGAGAAGACAGCAAGTAAAGAAAGGAATGGGGAAAAACTACAAAAACAACCTAAAACAAGTAACAAAATGGCAAAAAATACGTAATTACTTTGAATGTAAATGGAATAAATGCCCTAATTAAAAGACATAGGGTGAGAGAATGGATTAAAAAAAAACCACAAGACCCATCTATACTGCCTATAAGAGGCTCATTTCAGAACTAACAACACATGCAAATTGAAAGTGAAGAGATGAAGAAGCAATTTATAATGCAAATGGATGTGAAAATAAAGTTGTAGTAACAATACTTATATTGGACAAAATAGACTTTAAGCAAAGCCTGTAACAAGAGAGAAAGAAGGACACCATATAATGATTAAGGGGTCAATTCAACAAGAATATCTACAATTATAAGTACATACACACTCAACATGACAGCATCCAAATACCTAAATCAGTTAACAACAAATATAAAGGAAGTAATCAACAGTAGTACAATAATGGTAGGGGACTTTAACACCCACTTACCTCAATGGACAGATCATCAAACAGAAAAGCAACAAGGAAACAATGGCTTTGAATGACACATTGGAGTAGATGGATTTAACAGATATATTCAGAATATTCAATCCAAAAACAGTATAATATGTATTCTTCTCAAGTGCACATGTAATATTCTCCAGAATAAATTATATATTAATCCACAAAACAAGTTTCAACAAACTCAAAAAGATCAAAGTCACTCCATGCATCTTTTCTGACCACAATGCTATGAAAGTACAAATCAACCACAAGAAAAAAAATCTGGGAAGGGCACAAATACATGAAGATTAAATAACATGCTACTAAACCATGAATGGGTAAGCCAAACAATCAATAAGGAAATAAAAAATACATGGAGACAAATTAAAATGAAAACACAATAATCCAAAAATTTTGGAATGCAGCAAAGCTGTTCTAAGAGGGAAGTTTATAGCAATACAGGCCCTTGAGAAGCAAGAAAAATCTCAAATGAACAACCTAACCTTACATGTAAAGGAGCTAGAAAAAGAAGAACAGACAAAATCTAAAACCAGCAGTAGAAAGGAGATAATAAAGATTAGAGCATAAATAAGTGAAACAAATTAAAAAAAAAAAAAACCAATAGCACAGATCAATGAAAGCAGGAGCTGGTTTTTTGAAAAGATCAGTAAAATTGATAGCCACATTCATAAAAAAAAAAAAAAAGAGAGAGAGAGAGAGAGAGAGGACTCAAACAAAATCAGAAGTAAAAGAAGAGAAATAACAACTGACACCACAGAAATACAATTGATTATAAGAGAATATTATGAAAAATCATATGCCAACAAATTGGACAATCTAGAAGTTACTAGACAGCCTAGGACAACCTAGATGTTACTAGAAACATACAACCTCCCAAAATTTAATCAGGGAGAAATAGAAAATTAAACAGACTGTTTACCAGCAATGAAATTGAATCAGTAATCAAAAAACTTCCATCAAAAAAAAGTCCATGACCACATGGCTTCAAGGCCAATTCTACTGAATATTTAAAGAAGAAATAATTCCAATAAGTGAATGAATAAATAAATAAATTAATTAATTAATTAATACCTATTCTTCTCAAACTATTCCAAAAAATAGAAGAGGGAAGAAAACTTCCAAATTCATTCTATGAGGCCAGCATTACCCTGATACCAAAACCAAATAAAGACACTACAAGAAAAGAGAACAATAATATCTCTGATGAACATAGATGCAAAAATCCTCAACATAATATTAGCACACTGAAACCAACAATACATTAAAAAAAGCATTCACCATGATCAATTGGGATTTATTTCTGGGATGCAGGGTGATTCAATATTTGCAAATCAATCAACGTGATACATCCCATCAATAAGGGAAAAAACATACAATCATTTTAATAGATTCAGAAAAAAGCATTTGACAAAGTATAACACCCATTCATGAAAAAAAAAAAAAAAACCAACAAAGTAGGTTTAGAGGGAACATATCTCAACATAATATAGTCCTTATGTGAAAAATCCATGTTAATATCATACTCAATGGGGAAAAGCTGAGAAATTTTCCCCCAAGGTCAGGAACAACACAAGGATATCTACTCTCTCCACTTTTATTCAATATAGTACTGGAAGTACTAGCCACAGAAATCAGAGAAGAAAAAGGAATAAAAGGCATCCGAATTGGTAAGGAAGAAGTAAAACTCACTATTTGCTGATGACATGATGCTATATATAGAAAACCCTGAAGACGCCACCAAAAAGCTATTAGAACTGATAAATGAATTCAGTAAAGTTGTAGGCTATAAGATCAATGTACAGAAATCCATTGGTTTTCTAGACACTAATAATGAAGCACAGAAAGGGAAATTAAGAAAACAATCCCATTTATAATTTAACCAAAAATAATAAAATGCCTAGGATAAATTTAACCAAAGAGGAAAGACCTGTACTCTGAAAACTATAAAACACTGATGAAGAAAATGAAGATGACACAAACAAATGGAAAGATAATCCATACTCATAGATTGGAAGAATAAATATTGTTAAAATGTCCATATTATCCAAAGCAATTTACAGATTTAATGCAATCCCTATCAAAATTCCAACAGCATTTTTCACAGATCTAGAACAAATAATCCTAAAACTTGTACAGAATAATAAAAGACCCCAAATAGCCAAGACATTCTTGAAAAAGGAAAACAAAACTGGAGGTATCACAATTCCAGACTTCAAGTTATATTACAAAGCTGTAGTAATCAAAACAGTATAGACATTAAATCAATGGAAAAGGATAGAAAGCCCAGAAACAAACCCAAGATTACATGGTCAAGAAATCTTCAACAAAAAAGGTAAGAATATGCAATGGGAAAAAGATAGTCTCTTCAATACATGGTGTTGGGAAAACTGGACAGCTACATGCTAAAGAATGAAACTGGATCACTTTCTCACACCATACAAAAAAATAAACTCAAAATGGTTTAAAGAGCTAAATGTGTGACCTGAAACCATAAAAATCCTAGATGAGAACACAGGCAGTAATTTCTCTGACATTGGCCATAGCAACATTTTTCTAGATATATCTGCTAAGGCAAGAGAAATATAAGCAAAAATCAACTTCTGGGACTACATAAAAATAAAAACTTCTGCACAGTGAAGGAAACAATCAACAAACCTAAAAGGCAACCTACTGACTGCAAATGACAAATCTGATAAAAAATGAGTATCCAAAATATATAAAGAACTTATACAACTCAACACCCAAAAAACAAATCTAATTAAAAAATGGGCAGAAGACATGAACAGACATTTCCCCAAGGAAGACATCCAGATGGCCAAGAGATGTGAAAAAACACTCAACATCACTCATCATCAGGGAAATACAAATCCAAACTACAATGAGATATTACTTTGCACCTGTCAGAATGGCTAAAATCAAAACCACAAGAAACAACAAGTGTTGGTGAGGATGGGGAGAAAAAGACTTCTCTTGCAGTGTTGGTGGGAATGCAAGCTGGTGCAGTCACTCTGGAAAACAGTATGGAGGTTCTGAAAAAATTAAAAATAGACCTACCCTATGGTCTAGTAATTGTACTCCTGGATATTTACTTAAAGAATACAAAAACACTAAATCAAAAGGATATGTGCACCCTTATGCTTATAGCAGCATTATTCACAATAAAGTCAAATTATAGAACCAACCCAAGTGTCCAAAAACAGATGAATGGATAAAGAAGATATGATATATATCTCTCATGGAATTTTATTCAGTCATAAAAAAGAATGAAATCCTGGTATTTGCAACAACGCAGATGGAACTAGAGAGTATAATGCTAAGCAAAATTTGTCATCAGAGAAGGACAAATACCATATAATTTCACTCATATGTGGAATTTAAGAAACCAAACAAATGAATAAAGGAAAAAAAGAAAGAGAGACAAACCAAGAAACAGACTCTTAACTCTAGAGAACAAACTGATGGTTATCAGAGGGAAGGTAGGTAGGGGCATGGGTGAAACAGATGAAGGGGATTAAGATTATCCTATGTTTACTTAATCATGTACACTTAATCATGCTGTGTAGTGAATAATGTATAGAATAGTCAAATCACTATATTGTATACCTGAAACTAATATCACACTGTATGTTACCTATATTGGAATTAAAATGAAAAACTTAATAAATAAAAAAACAATTTAAAGAAAAAAATGCATTTGAACCAGGTAGTTTTTAGTAAATAAAAAACAAAAATTGACCGAATCATTTTTGTTATGAGCTAACTGTGCCCCTAAACTCATATGTTGAAGTCCTAACCCTCAGCACCAAGCAGTGTGATTGTATTTGGTAATAAGGTCTTTCATAGGTAATTAAATTAAAATGAGGTCACTAGGGTGGGCCTTAATCTAATATGATTTGTGTCCTTAAAAGAAGAGATTGGGACACAGACACATGCACCAAGGTAAAACCCTGTGAAGACATAAGGAGAAGACAACCATTTCTAAGCCAGGAGAGAGGTCTGGAACAGATCCTTCTTCCCTCATGGTCCTAGAAGAAACCAGTGCTGCAGAAACTTTGATCTAGCCTCCAGAATTGTGAGAAAATAAATTCCTGTTGTTTGAGCCACCCAGCCAGTGGTACTTTGTTATGGCAGTGCTAGCAAATTAATACAGTTTACTAGTAGATAAACAGAATATACCAAGTGGTCAAAATAGAGGTCTCATTAAAGATAAATTTAGAACCTTGCTGGAGGCAGGAACCCAGGGCAGGTGGATAATTACTTGCAGCACATTTGCAGCTCTCACATGGAAACTTGGATTCATCCCTAAGCACACAGTAATCTTCTCAGCAATGAAAATTGAAAAAACACAAAGGTTCTCTAAGAACATGAAAGGAGGGTTTTAGATTTTTTTTCTTCCAAACTATCAGTGAAACCTCTTAAAAATGGCTCCAGGAACGTAACATCAAGTCCTCTCGCCTAGTCTTCTCACAAATAACCTTGACTGCTAATCTCTTACTTTGCCACAACCCACAGTATTCCACTCCACCCTGAAAAGCAGAAAACTATGATATTCCCTCTCGAAGAGAATTTCTCCACACAGAACAAACTATGAATATAACTGAATGCAGTTTATACAGGAACTATATATCAAGAAAGAAAATGTTTATGGGTTCTTAAAAAGGGACAGGGTGAATTGTATGATCATGGGAATTATATCTTAAAAAAGCTGGTATGCATGTAGAACAAACACACACTATGTCTGTATGTTTGGGGTAAATACCCAGTAGTGCAATTGCTAGATCATAGGGTAGCTCAATTTTTAACTTTTTAAGGGACCTCCACACTGTTTTCCAAAGATACAGACATAGTGAAGAGAAGGGCCATATGCACCCCAATGTTCATAGCAGCATTGTCCACAATAGCTAAATCGTGGAAGGAGCCGAGATGCCCTTCAACAGATGACTGGATTAAGAAGACGTGGTCCATATATACAATGGAATATTACTCAGCCATCAGAAAGAACGATTACCCAACATTTGCAGCAACATGGATGGGACTGGAGGAGATTATGCTAAGTGAAATAAGTCAAGCAGGGAAAGACAATTATCATATATGATTTCACTCATTTATGGAACATAAGAAATAGCAGGGAGATCGGTAGGAGAAGGAAGGGAAGAATGAAAGGGGGGTAGACAGAAGGGGGAATGAACCATGAGAGACTATGGACTCTGGGAAACAAACTGAGGGCTTCAGAGGGGTGGGAGGTTGGGATAGGCTGGCGGTGGGTATTAAGGGGGGCACATATTGCATGGAGCACTGGGTATTATATGCAAATAATGAATCATGGAACACTACATCAAAAACTAAGGATATACTGTATGGTGACTAACATAACATAATAAAAAATTATTTTTTAAAAAAAGAACAAACAAAGAAGCACAGCACCTTTGTCAGCATATTTTTTTCATTTGGCCCATTTTTTCACTGATGTCTTGGAATCATCTAATTCACCTTGTTCATATTGCTGTTCTACTTTCCCCTTGGGCAGCATTTAGAAGTTGCTATTGATTCAAAAGAGGAGATAAAAGTCTCCAATGAAAAGTCAGATGGCCGAGAAAGATAGAAATACCACTGACCTTGGGCTTGCTTTTATAATTGCATTCAGAGAATATTCAAAAGATTTTGCCACACTGTTTTTCTCTGGTAGGTGATGCCACCCAATTCTAACTTTACAGTTTTATCAACCAGTCATTCTGGGAACTCCTCTATCCCTCTCTCCTAATCAGCTTCCTACTGGCAGTTGGCGAGGTGATTCTACTAGGTTATGGGTCCTACTTTGAGAGTGAGCAATTAGAAGGAATAGAAGATCTGCCCCTGGACCTCCTGGGTCAGGCGAACTCATAGCCTTGATGGGGTTTTAAATGGCTCCGTCATGTCATCAGCAATTTAGAAAGTCGTACATATAGGATAGATACTTCTGGTCACATTACATTTACTTAGCATTTGATTTAGTGCATTCGTTTATAAAAGCAGACCCATTACCAGTCTCACAAGAAGGATTCAGATGACTAGCTTCTTGACTTACACCTGAAGGAGAAAGTTTTCCTGCTACAGGAAATAGTGCAGAGATTAATCTCACCTCACATTATTGGTGAAAAATTGCTGTTGGCCTCCCCGACATTCATCGCCTTCCATTTCCAAAAGCATTTCGATTTCACCTGGTGATCAATGACTCCCAAACCTGGTGCTCCCGAGGTATTGTCAAAGGAGGAGCCTGCGACCAGTTCTGGCCAATCAAATGACCACTGGTTACAGCTTTCCGCGATTGGCTGAGGGATGAGCACCACACCTAAATTGGTCCAATCAAAGGGACCATTCTTGGGAGGTTATCAGGAAATACTCTCTTGTCCTCTCTATTAATCAGCGTTTGCTCAGAAAAGCAGAACTATCAGCAATAATGTACACTAAGGATTTATTATGGTGATTTGACCTTCCACATTTGTGAGAGCTGGTCAAGGTCTTGGCTGGCTCCTTCTTCTGTCTTGGTGCTGAGCCTGAAGTCATAGGTCGGGCCGGAAGAAAGAAAAGATGGACATGGCCTGGGGAACAGCAGATACAATTGAAATCTGAGTGTGTCGGACACTGGCACCTTTGCCGCTTTCTCCCTGACTCCAAATCTGCAACCTCGCTGCTGAGCATAACCCACATAAGTGGTGCTCTCGCTGTGGACGAAGGAGAAGAAAGAAAGAAAACCTAGGGAAACCGGAGCTGCAGGCCAGGCAGCTGCCCCCCACCCCCACCCCGCCAACACACCAAGTCAGGGTCTGCAGTGGGGCCTGAACCAAACCCACCTTCCAAGAGTCACAGTAGCTACTGCTCTACTGTGACCTTCCAGATACTCCACAAATTTCACTTGAGGCCAACCTTAACCAGAAATATCCAGTGAGGAGAACTCTGGGAAACATTACAAAGCTAAAACAGCCTGAATCTGGAACATGGGAAATGTTTGGCTGGAGGTGCTTCAGCCAGCTTGAACCCTGAGAGGATAGCCCAGAGCGGCTAGGCTGCTTGTGTGGAGCGCACGGACGAAACCAATGTAATCAAAGGCAGAGAGGCGGGAGAAAGAAGCAATTTGATCACATCCTTCAAGCCCTGAATCCAGTAATGCCTGAAACTACCCTAGAGTTTTCAGATGTGGGGGACAATAAATTCTTTGTGCTTAAGCCGGTTTGAAACAGGTTTTCTGACACCACCTCCTGATAGCCTGCTAAATGACCATCTTAACATAGGACTGCTGTGTTTGCTTTAGCTGAACTTTCTTAGTCGTTTTAAAGAGCAGTCTGAAGCAGTGTGAAATCTATCTTGGAGAAAACCGAGCAGCAGTTAATTTGTAACTTATTATTGATCAGATAAGGAGAAAGAAGGAAGAAACTTTCCATTAAAAAAAAAAAAAAAACAGGAAGAGAGGAAGACAAAGTTTCCATTGTCCCTGAATAGTCTCCTTTTCTTAGACCATAATCGAACTCTTTTCTAAATCTCCTCTTCACTTCCCTTTCTTCCCACTGTGATGTTTAGGTATCTGGGTAAGCACTGAGTACATATTTCCTGGGAGTAAAAGAGTGTATTATCCTCCCACAAAATGAATTTTTCTGAGAAGGAGTTTGTTAGCTAATTCTATTATGCCATTTAACCTAATATGTGTAAGATCAACATTACACCAAATTTGCCAATCCCAAAGTCTGTTTAAAAGATTGAGCTTGGCAGAATCAGTTTAAGTAAAACTGGTAACTTCATCATAACTAAGTTTTGATTTTTAAGTACTAATCATACTTATATGGATATGCTAAATGTCCCAGTACATTCCAAGGGTTGAAATGCAGACCTAAATATTAGGAACATTTAAAAATCTGCTTCTAGGCACAAAAGGACAGTCTTAAATATTTTTATGAACAGAAAAAAAGAAAAAGTCGTAGATCCTCCTAGTTACCCAAAGAACAATTTATAAAGGAAATGATGGCAGAGGATGAGATATGATACATAAAGTTTAAATGAACTTGGCCAGTTCATCACCCTTCTCAGTCTCCTTCCCTTTAAATGCAGAACTACTCATTGGAAAGAGAACATCTGGCTACCTTATTTAACAAGTGCCTATAATCATTTTCTAATTCAAAAACGAAAGTGAGGCATATAGATGGTTGTATTGATCATATTAGTTAAAAAATTTTTTTTCCCAGTAGGGAAAAGAAATTGAACAAGAAGTTTAACAAGTGATGGGCCAGTAAAAAAAAGATTTTCTCAAAAGAAACAAGTGAATCATTATATATATTTTGCAAAATCATCTTAACGCATTGAAATTATTAATTAATCTCAAATTATTAACCTATTTTTACTCAAATGTGTTTACATTCAAACAAGATGCAGACTCTCAATTATTTCAATTAGCTTTTCAATCAAAATAATCATTTTGAAATAAGGTTTTTATTAATTCACTGTGAAAAGTTTACTTTATATAAATAAATGGCGCTATCATATAGCATGATTTTTGGTTTTTTTAAAATAATTTAAAAATGATTTCTCTGGGGGCGCCTGGGTGGCACAGCGGTTAAGCGTCTGCCTTCGGCTCAGGGCGTGATCCCGGCGTTCTGGGATCAAGCCCCCACATCAGGCTCCTCCGCCATGAGCCTGCTTCTTCCTCTCCCACTCCCCCTGCTTGTGTTCCCTCTCTCGTTGGCTGTCTCTATCTCTGTCGAATAAATAAATAAAATCTTTAAAAAAAAATGATTTCTCTGATGGAATGACATAAAAATTTGTTTATCTAAAAGCAAGTTTTTCTGGCTTAACAAAGATTCTTTCATTTCTAGAGAAAGGAAGGAAACTGTAATTCACTGGTTCTCAAAGTGGGGTCCCTGGACCAGCAGCATCTGCATCTTACAGGAACAGAATGCAGGGTATTGGGTACCACCACAGACCTGCTAAATCAGGAATTTGGGGTGGGGCCCAGCAATCTGTGTTCCAGCCCGCTCTCCACAGGATTCTGCTGCCACTGAAATTGGAGACTCCCTGCAGGAGAGGCTGCCTGGTCTAAGGCCTTGCAGGGAGACTGGAGTGTGTTTGGCAGTGTGCTTCGGGTAACTGCTCGGAAAGCTGCTGCTGCCCTTTTAAGCCACCCTCATACACCATTGTCTAGTCTGTTTGAATAGTTGGGTGGTTTTCAGCTACTCGAAACAGTACACACTGCAAAAGCAATTCCACTAGGTTATGTGAGTAATCGTGTGAAGTGCTGTAAAGTGCTTAGTATGTTCGTGTGTGTGTGCTGTGCCTCACACATTGGGGACATTATTTTGATCATTAGTATTCAAATTATTAGTCTTAGTTCACATTCTGTTCCTGCATAGCAAAACAAATAAACAAAAAACCATGAAATATCCTACTCTTTATATACCCGAGGATATCTAGTTCAAGCCCTTCGTTTTATGGATGGGAAAACTGAAGCCCGGGAGGCTGGGTGACAGGTCAAAGGTCTCTTAGGAATTAACAGGCAAAGATTAGAAGCCACAGCTCTCAATTCCTAGACTACTGTTTTGCAGAGGAAGCCATTCCTGTTGTATTCACTACTATAACAGTGCTTGCTCTGGGATTCTCTCCTTTGCTTTGCTAATTATTATCCGGTACTGATCTCTCCATCCTCACTCCCTCATATATGCACTGACACTATTATTCAGAATTGCAAAGCTGTTATGTTTAAAACCTTCTGGATTACATAAGCCTAGATATATATAAAGAGAAAATCAATGTGAAAAATACATGCAGAAGCCACAAATTTGTACATTTAGTGAAATCTTGATACTGAATATGAGATAAACACCAGATGCTATATATGTGCAAATTCAAGTTTCCTGTGTGTATATAGTCACTTTTTATTTTGGGTTGTGGGCTAATAAATATGCATGCAAGAAACCAACTTTCAATAATTATTTTATTCTGAAGAATAAATGGGTTAATTGCACCTAGCATAATGCTAATATATGATCTTCGGACCTTCACTAACGAAGCTACACAGCAGCACATGCGAAACAACTTCTTATAGAAGAGGGGAAAATTATGTGGGAATGAGAAGGAAAAATATCTGTTTTTTTCATTAGAATAGCCTCTAGCCACATAATTTTTCATTATTCTCCTTTTTCTTTATATTGCCTCAAATATTCCTTAGGCATTAAAAAAATTACAGAAAATATAATTTACAGCAGCATCTTATGAAAATTCAAGTTCTGAACCTTCTAATTACAGCATCGTAGGATTTGAATATACTCTATTGTATTTCCTTTTCCTCCAATTGTATTTTCATATCACATATTCAAATCTGTTTATTGGCAGTGACATTTCTTAGACCAATGCCATCCATTCATGTAGTACGTGCTTCTCCTTCCAGAAGTCTCATCATCTTCAAGGTCAAAACTTCATATGGTATTTTCTACATTACAGTACATGAAAGAGTACTGTATTCATTACTGGTATGAACAGTTAATTATCTGCTCTCGCATGCCCCTCCTTAATTGGCCTTCATATTAAGGCTTTAAGAGAGGAAGTGGAGGATCTGTGACTTATGTAGAAAAATTGTTACACTGCAAGCTGAGCAGTGAACTAAAATCTCATCCTAATGCATCATTAGAGTAAAAGCCTGAGGTACTGAAAGAACTATCTATGATATTTCCACTTCTGAAATGCTTAAAGAAGTTTTAGATTAATGGCTTTTGATGCTTTTAATGATGTCAAGGATGGGATTTAAGTGCCTTATTAATTCCCTTGATTTGCTGCCAAATATTAAAGGCAATTCGTGATTACTGAGTTAATCTTTTCTGATTATGAAATCCATTATTGCAAGAAAAATATAAAATTCAGGAAAGTAGAAATGATTTATAAAAATATTAGAATATATTTATAAGAACAGAATGTTTGGACATGGGTTTAAAATTCCTCTGGAAGGATTTGTTACAAGACTATAAGATATCTTTGTATATATTAATATTTAAGCCATTGCTTCATGCTTAAGTTGGACCTCATGTTTTTCATTTTTTAAACTCTTTTTAAACTTCCCAGCCACAGTCACAACACATGATGCGATGTAAACCTGAAGTGATTTGTTTAATCTTACTACTCTAATCAGCTAACAAGATCTCTGTCTTCTCAGATCTCGGAGCCTGGAAAAACCCAGTTATTAATTCCGTACTATCTCTTCCCGAAATTCTCTGGTTTGCTGACATGTTAATAAGATTTCAAGAATGTTCTAAAGAAAGCAAAATCACCACTAAAAATGATTGTGTCCTGAGCTTACACACTGGTTTTTTTTTCCCCTCTCTCTGAATTTATTTTCAACTAAAATAAATTCTGTCCTTGAATGTGTGTACATAACTCCCTGAGTAGGCTATGTTCTCTTATTATCAAAATATAAATATTGAAAGCCTTAAAGATTGTTCTTAAACCTCATTCAAATTACCTTTGCCAGCATAACAAATACCCCGGGGTAGGTGTATTAAAAGCTCTAAAAAGATTTCACTTTTACGTTTTAGCCAAATGGACATGTTTTATTCAGGATCCCCAAACAAAATCCTTATTCAGCTCATATACCTTTGAGGGTGTGTCTTTCCTTCCTTTGCCCCTTCACACTTTCAGGCCCTTCCCACTGGCTCCCTGCATCTCCTAAGCCCCCCTTCTGCCTGAGGGCTTCAGCGCATTGAGGACCTACCTCTTCTACCCTCCCAGACTAGAAGCAATGCCTGATCCTCCTTCAGGCTCCTCATTTCTTTCCCAGGGCAAATATGCTGATCCTTCAGGTTCCAGAGATGGCCCTCCATTTCTCTGCCCCTTGACATCTCAGCCTGCCCCTTGCAGTTCTTATTACAGATCCAATTTTACATATAACTGTATAACGTTTTCAATTGTTGCCTCTCTGTCGCTTGGCAGTACTGAAGTCAGGGGTCATGCTCTCTTCCGCTGTTAGCCTCAAGCATCTATGCGCTGCCACAGAGCAGGTACACACACTCCCTCTCTTGAGTAAGTTGACAGTAAATGAATGACTATCCAAAACATATCAGCGCTGGCTGCTGGCCAAGGATTTAACATATGAGTAAGCACAAACATCTTTTTGTGAACTCTACCAGCAGTTAGCATTTGTACTGGCCTAAATTCCTACGTAGTCTCTGTTTTCCCAAAGCTTTATGAAACGCTCTGGTAAACACACACACACACACAAATACATGTGTTTACATGAGCATTCACACACAGATCAGTGTTTTTGGTGGTTAGGACTGCTACACTCAACAGTGAAAAATCAGGTTTCTAAAACTAATTCTTCTTATTAAAAGTCCCTGTGAGTTCAAGAACTACTTCGCACTATGATCCTGAAGAAAAAGTCCAAGTTCATCAGGATTAGCTCTGTCCCAAGATGCTGGAAGATGGTGAAAACTATAGTCCATGGATGCAGACAATAGATTTCTGATGATAAGTCATATCTCCTTCTGGCAGTCTTTCAAAAGATGGTGGAAAAGTACAGCAAGTGTCACTGAAGATGAAGGAGCTACCCTGTCCCTATAAGTTTTAATATGCATTTTTGAATTTTACTATTTTGTTGTGTGCTATGTTTTTTAGAAAAATAAATAAAACCAGGTTTTGCAGACAGAAAACTTACTTCACATTGGCTATATAGCCCTGAGTGTGCTCTCCAGTCCTTAGTCTCTTCAGATAAAAAATGGGAAGAATGTTAGCAAACTCCACGGAGAAATAAAAGAGATCAAATATAGAAAGCCTGTAGCCCTGTGCCTGTCCACAGAGTATGCGTTTGCTTCTCCTCTCTCTCGACCTGCCTAATGGTAAAACTCCAGTGTTCGCCCTGGGAGCCTCTAGTTTATCTGGGTATCTGTATGATGTAATTATGCTAACAGTCATTTGTTTTAACTTAAAGAAATTAAAAATAACTTGGTAAGAGACAGAGGGTTTTATTTTCCTTTCTCAACAACAAAACAGCTAACGTTTGCATTTGAAACACATGTAAAAACACACGTTTGATGATAAAACCTATCCTTGGATTTTGTGTTAAGCTGTGCTTTCACCAGAAAAAAAAAAACAAAACTTTTTTAAACTTGAAAAAAATAAGTAATACTTCTCTGAGATTCTTTGCGCGCGCACGCACACACACACACACACACACACACACACACACACACACACACAATTTTCCCCCTACCATTCTCCCTTCCTTCCCGGAACATACCCTTCATTTTTATGCTTCATCAGAAGTAGAGAATGCAGCTGCTCTCAAAAGCTCTAAGGAATGTATTAGTATTAAAGCTCCAGTTAAATCTCGCCACTGTTTGGTCACAGGGTTTTTCATTCTATCCAAAGCTGATTGAAGGTCTTGTAACACGTCTCTGTAGCTGTTTCCGTAGTGAGCACCCCAAGTATAGAGAAAATCATAGGCAGGTTTCCACATCATCTATAACGAAAAAAATTAGACTGGAGTAGTGTGGAAGTAAAACAGAGAAAAAATAAATGCTTTAAAAAAAAGTTTTAAAAGCCTCTTAAGACATAAAAAAATGGAATACCAATTATGCTTGGATTTACTTAATGTCATGAAAAACACGTTTTAATAACTATCACTTTGCTCTTATATCCTTGTGTTTCTAAACCTAGAGATTTTTAAAATAATAACTACAAGCAGGGCCTCTTTTTTTCTTGATCCATCATCTAAACATTGTTCATTGCCTTGATCTGAATATAAAATTCCTTGCACAATTTTTTCATATTGAGATATTACCAAGATAAACTTCTCACTCTCTGAGAGACTTTGAAGGTAAAAGTAATGATTCTTTCATTGTAATAGTATTTGTGGTGAGCTTTATGACACCACATATCAGAGAAGGAGCTATATAGTGTATTTAATTCTTCAAGTATATCAGTTTATTTGAGCAAGTTTATAAACAAGGAAAAATGCACCCTCATGATGAAGTCAAAAGGAAAGGAAAAATACAGTTCTTTAATTAAAAAAAAAAATTAATGAATCACTTAATACCAAAAGAAAGATCAATATTCCATACTTCATTATGCTTTCCATGCCAATGACATCATTGTTTCCATAGAAATAAATGTACGTCAAAGAGCAACTTCATGTTCAAGCATGTATGTAATGGTAACCAAGGCAACCAGGCTCAGGGAGAATAAAGACAAAGGCTGAACAAATAGGACAAACTGTAGAATACACACACACACACACACACACACACACAGAAACACAAACAGCTTAAAATAAATTTTCTCTAAGAAAATGACAAATGAACCAAGCACTTATAATTGGAATATTTGGAATATAAGCTTTATTACCTGCCACTTATCTGGGTTCACTAAACTCATTCAATTGTGATTTTATCACTTGCAAAATGCAGGAACACAAACTGTGAGCTCAATGTTATGCAGAGTTGCCCTCTTAAAACAGAGCCTCCATAACAGTAATAGCACATGAAGTAGGGCCTTGGGATATAATTTTTTACCCTGCTTTGATAGCCTCATATACTCTACAACTGAAATTAAAAGAATGAAAGACCTAAATAAGGAGTTTCATTGTGTTTCAATTTAATCTACATAACAGGCTAGGCATTGAACTCAAAAGACAGTTTGATGTTATTTGTCCAAACTGGTATTCCTGAGAAACCACAAACACTCATATCTTCATCTCTCTTAACAAAGCTTGATTCTTCAAGGTACTGAATGAAAAGTAATTATCAAAGTTATACCATGTCCAGGTGGTCATGATGCATCGTCCCAAATGGTTCCAGATTTTTGTATGTAAGCTTTACCCTCTCCAACCGGGTTTATAAAGAACTGTATCTTCCATCACTGATTGACTGTGAATGAAGTGTTCTCTCATCTATTTTTCTGAATACTCACTTTGAAACCAAACCTCCCAATTGCTGGTCACCACTAATAGCTCAGCAATGGAAGATGAGTTAAGGCATGTTAACAGAGCCTTTTTTGCCAGATTCAATCTTGCCTGTCACTGCTCAAATGCAAAGATGCACTAAACAAGAAGATTATTTTGTGGTGAGCGTATACTAACCCTCTGTAAAAGCTTTGAAACCTGTATTCTATGTCGCATTCATTTAAAATTCCCTGATGCTCAACTAGTGGCACATTCTTTTTCAACTTGTCATATGTTGTTTAAAATAATGATGTTTCTGGACAAAGGCTTCTAAGATTTTATGCTAAATCCCTTAGTAAGTGAATGATAAAAGATGTATTTGAAGATATTTTATGATAAATAGCAACTGGGAACATTTCGGTACCAAGATGATGGCACAGTATCAAAAAAAACAGATGTCTTTTAAAAAAATCGCAGTGCTAATTTTCAGGTTGTGCACTATTACGTGTGCAGAGTCAGAGCAACTTCATAGGGGCAGCCAAAATGGCTGCACTGCTTTTCCTGGTAGAAAACTCTGCATCACATATCTTGCTGCAGCATGGTGGACTGCTATGTGTAGAAAAGCCCTGAGGCATATTTAATCATGCAGCAGCCCCTTGGTGCTGTCTGAAGCAGGAAATACACCCGCGTGATGCAGGAATTGGAAACTACAGATTCAGAAGGAGTCCAGTGATACATTTATCTACTCAATAATGCAGAGAGCCATATAACGCTCTCACATTTGGCAATTTTTACTGATAGAACATTTCAGTCAGCTCTTTCAGTTCAGAGAAATTTGGAGAGATTTCTGAGCCTGGACCCTAATTAAGACATCTGAAAGCGTAAAAGGACTCCCCAGGACTACTCTGAATTTGTCAGAAAAGCAAGGAGGGATATGGCTTTAAACTCATTGGGGATTCTCTGGAGTCTAATCCGTAAGCTACATAGAAATGGGTAAAATAGCTCTGGGCTGAAAACACTAGGGCCATGGTAAACTTCATGATTTATACTAAAATTAGTATATATTGCATTCCATTTTTGTTTCTCTTTGCAGCAAACTAAATCTGAATATTTCTTCAGTGCAAAATCTGATCTGCTATATAAAACATCATTCATGGCTCTCAACAGAGATGACAGAGAAACACTATTGTAGCTCAAATACAATGAATATATTCAAAATACATTGTTGTTCGTTAATTAATTATTTCACTTATTAAATCAAGAATTTTTGAGCAGCTACCACTACAGAAAGAATTTTGTTACAGAAAGGAATAAAATGATGACTATTGCATGGCTTGCTTTTAGAAGCTCTTAGCATAGAAGGGAGATAGATACTCGTGCAAACACTGGCCCAATGTATGAATAGACAGGATTTGGTCGCTACAAATATTTAAGAAAAACTCAAAGAATTACTTTCATATTTTCATTTAGTGTAATAAAAAATGATAGTTCCATTGACTGAGAAGCATTACGGTGTAATAGAAAGAAAGATGGGTTTTGGTGTCAGAGTCCTGGGTTGACGTCTGAGGTACATTCCCTTGTTGGACAGGTCAATTTGAGTAAATCAATCAAAGTATCTGAGCTTTATATTTTGCACTCTATAAAATATAGATAATAATTTCCAGGTTTATGTCCAAAGCACCTCCTGAAGTGTCTGGCATATAGCTTGCATTTAATAATTTTTAATAGGATATGAATGGGTAATTTTGGGAAGAAAGAAAGATAAGGAATACAGCTTTAACCCTACTGCATATGAGGTGAAGGAGGGAGTATCCCTAGCTTCAGTAAGATATTAGAATAGAGATATGACCTCCAGGGAGCAGCCAAGAGTTTAGCATCATTCATGCTAAAGTGATGATGAAAGCATGAGAGTGGAGGAAAATGCCAGGGAAGAAAATGAAGAGATGGAAAATTTAACCTTCAATTAAGTCTACAGTTAGGGATCACAAATAAGAAATAGGAGCAATAAAGAGATGGAGAGAACCTGGTGTCAGAGTAATAGAAAATGAAGCAGGGTATTTCATGGTGCAAAAGTCAAGGACTGATAACATCCCAAAAAGGACATTCAGTTCACAGCAGCTTCTCAGAAGCTGTTGTTCATATAGCCTCCCAACTCGGTGTTCAGTGACACCACATGAAGAGGTTACAATCATCAATGTAAGCAGTTTTTACACCTTACAAAGGTGTACATGCCATATAAAGCATGACAAAAGTCCAGCCTTCATCAATGCAATAAATAATCAGTTGTTGTCCTTTGGGGCATAGCTATATGATATTTGACTCAAGTCCTTAAATATTTACACTTTTATTTCTTCAGCACTTCTTTCTATGTCATTCTACTTTCCCTGCTCAGCAAGTGAACATATGCTATCAAAGGCAAAGACACGAGGGGAAACTTGCATACATTAATTTAACTACAGACTTTATGAAATTGTGTCCAAAAATACACATTAAATGCCACAAAGTATTCTCAGCTCTGTAATCATTAAAGATAAAATGAAGTCTTTTTCTGGAAATGTTTGAATGAATAAAATAAGTAGAATAAACAATTTTCTTTCCAGGATGACCTAAGTCTTCCAAAAGCTGGAAGTGATTGTGGATTGCTAAGTCCTCTTCCAGGTTTATATTATCTTATATCTCCTCAGTGGTTTGAAATAGTTCTTCCACTGAAATAGTTCTTCCGCTCTTGTTCAGTGTTATGATTTAAGGGGTGATATGCAGAATCTCTGCACTAATGCTTAGACAAATCAAAAGGAGAGCATGCTCCTGAGAGTTTGTTCTTGTGGAATTATTCTTAGCCACAAAACAAGTTCTCTCAGCTTTCTCATCTCTGTCACAATTATTTGACACACAGGCTTCATTCTTACTCCTCTACTCTTAGACTTTTTTAAGGTTAACTTCATTATGTGAAGATTAGGAGTTTCCAAAGTCCTAGCATTTGTGTAAAAGAATTCTGTCTTTGGTTTATCTTCCAGGTATTAAAGGACAAAGAAAAAGGTAAAAGAGCAATAAAAGAAGTAGTGAGATGTTAAAAGAAATGAAACAGGAATAGAGATTTAAAAAATAGTTTTCCAAATTTAGAGTGCTTAATCCCAGAAGCCAGTAAGACTCATTAGATAATGCTCTAGATAATGAAATGCAACATGAATAAAAGCAATTCAGATCTGAGCACAGCATTCCATGTCTTTTTTTAGCTCATAAAACATGAATAGCATAAAGAATGCAATTGGTTAACTACATTTGGATAATTACATTTTACCACATTAAAAGATTCATAACCCACCTACTTTCCTCATAAAACTCTAGGAGCAATGTTTCATTTTAAGTATAATTAGCTGAAGAACTATTAAGGCAAATGTGCTTTATTAATGATTATTACATGTGTTCTATATTCAGTACATCATCTACAATATCCAAAAGTGGGCCTTCTATCACCTGTAATTGGTAACTGCCTAAATATTGTTGAAAATGAGGCTACATTATCTTCTGAAAAGAAAGGAGGCTAACATATCAAGGGGTCCCTATTTCTTCAGAAGGGAGATGGTACTTGGTTAAAACGTGATATAAGATTTTCTTGGAAAAGTCTCTTTGGGTACAGCCAGCTGTTTCCTCTAGGAATAACCACTTGGAGCACCAGGGATCAAGCATAAGCCAGAGGAAGGTAGAGGACTCACTCCTTGCTTGTTTCTACTGAGAATAGTCTAACATCTTAGGAGAACCTACTGGACAAGCCATTCTCACTAAATCACTAACTCACTCACTAACCAGAACGAGAGGTCAGGTCACTTAGCTATAAATCCAAGGTGATTTCATTAAAGTATAGCCACGGATTTATTTCAATGTTAAGCAATTTTAATAAATGCTGATTTACATCTTATACTTAGCTGGATTCTGGTTTTCTAAAATTCCTGGTTGTTTGGGACCCCTCAAAATAAACCTTAATAAAGAAAATCTAAAATCTAAATCAAACATTGGTGTCTCTAAATCCATTTTAAGATATCTTTATAATATTTAAACTTTATAATATTTAATAATATGATTATTATTTCTATTTGATTTTCAGTGTGTAATAAGACATATAAGGTAGAATTAAACCAAAGATCATATGAATACAATGATGAATTCCACTATGATGTGATTTTTTTAATCTCATAATTTCAAAAAATGGAGTATCTTTTGGAATTAAAGATGGCAGCAACAAGCATCATAGTATTGTACAAAATAGACAATGATAATCTAAATATTATGTCACTGTGTCAAATCTCTAGCACAAACAATGAAGAATTGAGCAATTATTCTACAAAATTTACCACTGGTAGATGAATTTCCATATAACACTTTCCCATTTTTTAAGAAATTATAAATGTATCTCTTCCTATAAAAGCCCATCAAACCATGCATTTGAGTACCAAGGCTAGAACTGGACAATGCCACATACCTCTAAGCAGAGTCCAGGCCTTGCTGTGTGAGCCAGAAAACCATAAGAGTTCAAGGACATTCCTTTTATCTTTTGCAAGAGATATTTTCCAAGAAAAATTCAATGTTGTTAAACCGGTAAAAAAAAAAAAAAAAAAGCTGACCAGCCAAGATTTTTTTCCTCATTTTTTCCATGCATTACCATTCTGCCAGTTTCTCAGAAAAGAAACCTTGAAATCATTGCTGACTTTTCCCTTATCTATATTCTTTCTATAGTTACTTTCAGCCATTTTACTAAAAGATAACTATATTTCCTTTTCCAAAATCACTCAGTGTCACACAGTTGTCAAATTCACCTCTTAGTCAAAATAACAGAAGATATGTATTTAATTATTGCAAAGGGCAAAGCATTGTCAAATATTTCATCTATCTTGTTTCATTTACTCCTCCAAATATCCAATGAGCAAGATAGTATTTTTCACCTCATTTTACAATTAAAAAAAAATATTTCTAGAAAAGTCCAGTAACTTGCTGAAGGTCTTAGGGTTAATAGATGATAGAGTTGGAACAGGAATCCAGACCAGGAATCTTTTTTTTGTTTGTTTGTTTTTTTGTTTTTTTGTTTTAATGATTTTTTATTATATTATGTTAGTCACCATACAGTACATCCCCGGTTTTCGATGTAAGGCTTGATGATTCATTAGTTGTGTATAACACCCAGTGCACCATGCAGTATGTGCCCTCCTTACTACCCATCACCGGTCTATCCCATTCCCCCACCCCCCTCCCCTCTGTAGCCCTCAGTTTGTTTCTCATAGTCCATAGTCTCTCATGTTTCATTCCCCCTTCTGATTACCCCCCCTTTCTTTATCTCTTTCTTCCCCTACTGATCATTCTAGTTCTTATGTTCCATAGATGAGAGAAATCATATGATAGTTGCCAGACCAGGAATCTTAACCACTATGCTCTGGCAGTCATTAAAGACTCTTTCTATCGACTTCAAATACAAATGTATCTCTAACCAACATTTCTGAACATATCTCCCAATAATTACTGAAATGCTCTCCCCTCCAGCCTGCATATTCTCTCAGTGGTCTCTAGAAGTCACTGGTATCCATAAGCACTGAAATCCCTTTCCAATCCTCTCCAATTATTCAAATGCTATCCATCCTTCAGGACTAAGATGAGTCTGCTGACAGCTCCTTCTCGCTTTGATCTTCTTTTATTTAGTTAATTCTGAAAGGACTTATCATCAATTATGCATAGTGGATAGGACTATATGTAAAACATATCTGTGTCTGGATCCCAGTTATATACTTAATAACCATGTGATTCTGGATAATTTACACAAATGCATTCGCTCTCAGTTAGCATATTGTAAAAAATGAATAGTTGCAATGTCTTCCTTACAAAGTTTGTTAAAATAAATGAGATATGGTAAAGAAAATGCTCATAATGGTTAGCTGACACACAGTAAACATGCAATAAATTGCAACAACTATTACTACTTTCATTTTCATTTATTTTAGCGTCTAAACATATACTTCTTTAAAATAAAACAACTCAAATATTGGGGTGCCTGGGTGACTTGGTTGGTTAAGCAACTGACCCTTGATTTCAGCTCAGGTCATGATCTCAGGGTCATGGAATCGAGCCCCATGTGGGGCTCTGCACTGGGCATGGAACCTGCTTAAGATTCTCTCTCCTTTTTCCTCTGCCCATCACTCCCTCTCTCCCTCTCTTAAAAAAAAAAAAAAAATTAAGTTTATCTCAATCCCCAAGCCAAATAAAACTTGGCTTTAGAGACCAAAAAAAAAGTCACATTTTTCATTCTGTTCGTGATTTTTGTAGCTCCTAATGCTCCAATGCTGAGAACTGATAGTCCTAGTAAATGTGTTAAGTGTACAGATGAATTAAATGCTGAGAGTAAGGATTCAGAGGAAAGATACTAAATAAGTAGGAAGAATTCCATATAGAATTTTTATTCATCTATAAAAATAAATAAAATTAGCTGTTTGAGGAATACCTACTTTGTCATTTTAAATCTAGACCTACAATAAAGTGCTTGGAACACCATAGCCGCCAGTCAAAAATTAGGAGGGACAAAGTTACAGCTAGAAGATAAAACAGAAAATCAGATCCTCACTGATTGAGTGTTGACTACAAAAAGACTTATAAACACACCATGCCAGTCATAACTCTATAGATGAGTAGCTTCTGATATAAAAATATATTATAATTAGCAATGTTGACTTCCTTAGGCTTCCATAGTTAGGATGGCCCATTCTGGCAGGTCAGATAAGAAATCAGTCTTGACAGGCCTATTTGTGCCTGTAGTTGAGGTGGAGCCCAGTGGGGTAGAGGGAAAAAAGTGACCTTTTAGTGTCCTTGGTAAATAAGTGCCCTTATTGAATAAGATGGAGAGAGCATATTCTTTATTGTTAGGCAGGGGTCAATGGAAGACAGTTGTAAGGAACTGTGTCATATATACTATTAATTCCCAGAAGGATAGGTGAAGAGTATTCATTTTAGGCCTGAGGATATCTTAGCCCTGAAATCCCCAACATTTCCCCTAGTAAAATCCAATTTTTTAAAAATAGGCTATTTTTCTAGTATTCTATTGCTTCTGTTTTTTGAATTAAAGCTCTAAATAAATTCAGAAAAACTCCAATGAATTTTCATTAACTTTCACAGGAAAACCTTGGCAATGATTAAACATCTCTGTATAGCATAAATGTATTTTCTTTTCAAAAGAAATACTCTGACAAACATATTCCCTTAAAATCAGATTCCAAGTTTTGTTGCTTTGCTTTTACATAGGAAATGCAATTTCATTAGAAAAGTTGAGTAACATTTCTTATAACTTAGGGAGATAGTGCAAAAAGTGACATTTTCAGAAGTCTCCAGAGAGAAGCTTTTCTTTTTTTACTATTTTTAAAAAGATTTTATTTATTTATTTGACAAGGAGAGAGAGAGAGAGCACAGCAGGCAGAGTGGCAGGCAGAGGAAGAGGGAGAATCAGGCTCCCTGCTGAGCAGAGAGCCCAATGTGGGGTTCCATCCCAGGACCCCTCAATCATAACCTGAGCCTAAAGCAGACATCCAACCAACTGAGCCACCCAGGCACCCCCAGAGAGAAGCTTTTCTTTTTCACCTTATAAAAGAATAAGAAATGGCCCAAAAGTACTCAAGAAAAATATGACATACTACTAATAATCTCTATTCTTTAATTGGATTGAAGCTTAATAAAGATACTAAGGCAAATTTTGGTAGTATCATATGATGGCTCGAAGAAAGGAAAAGAAAAAGTGAAATGCGTCCCTTACTTCCCCGTCCTGACCACACCTGGATCTGCCACTCAGCCACCACGGTGGATTTGGCGTGGGTGGGCCGAGTATAATAAAGTACAAGGACCCCAAAGCCAAAGCCTATGCTCCAAACTTGGTTCCATGACTTCCTAGCTATCTATGTTTAAGCAGGTTACTTAGCCTCTCTACATCTTAAATAGTATTAGTATCTGCCCCAGAACTTTTTGTTGAAAGGATGAAATAGAGTTAATTTTTGTGATGCTCTTTGAACAGTGTCTGGCCCACAATAAGTGCCAGATAACTGTCTTTGAGATAGAATAAAAATAGAACAAAAGGAAAAGGGAGAAATTGAAGATGGAAAGTGAGTGAAAAGAGCCCGTTGTAGACATTGGCACACATAGAGAGGAATTGTTGGGAAGTGTGCCCTCTGAGGAAGTGAGATAAAGGAAACCGAAGCCTGTGGGAACTACCAGGCCTTGTTTATCTCCCTGCCCTGATGCTGGTTCCCTCCCTCTGCACACTCTACCCAGAACTAATATCAGCATGTTTTGAAATCATTTATTGACTTGTAAATTGATCATATTTAAAAATCAGCTCCTTCTTGAGAGAAAAATAATTGTACGGCTCTTGGTTTTTTTTCCGCCTCAAGGGGATAAAAATTAGCATACGTTTACTCTCTGGTTTAAATGGCCTAACAGATAAAGCCTCCCATAGGTTGTTTGGAATGGCTTTAGGCCCATATACCATACGTAATTTTCTAAGCATTTAATAACACGGATCAGAGTGATGATTGTTAGCCTTAGCCATAGTAAACTGAATGATAACCTCTAGAAAGACACCTAGGGACTGTCCTTCCTGTTTCTGAGTATTTTATCAAACTCAAAATAGACTTAGTCATTTGTGATTTGGACTGTACAAAAGTGAATAATGGAAAAGTGGCTGATGTTGGCTTCCATCAAGATTTGGGGGGAAGACAAAATATAACCAATCACAATTAGAGAGAAGTTAGATGCTTAACAAACCTGAGACAATAAATAACTCTCTGGTAAATAATTCTCAAGAAAACCGTTTTAAAAACAAAGCCTTACTAAGAAAAAAAAAAGTCTGGCTTTCAGTTCGGCAAATTTTTTAAAAAGAATTATTTTTAGAGTAGTTTTAGGTTCATAGCAAAATTGAGAGGAAAGTACAGAGATTTTCCATTTATCTCCCCCTCGTACGTATGCATGGCCTGCCCCATTATCAGTAGCCTCCACCTGAAGGGTGTATTTGTTACAGTTGATGAATCTACAATGATACATTATAATTACCTAAAGTCCACAGTTCACCTTGGGTTTCTTCTAGGTGCTGTATATGCTATGGGTTTAGACAAATGTATAACAACATATACCCATCACTATGACGTTATACTGAGTATTTTCACTGCCCTAAAAATCCTCTGTGCTCTGCCTATTCATTCCTCCCTCCTAACACCTGGCAACCACTGATCTCTTTACTATCTCCCCAGTTTGGTCTTTTCCAGAATGTCATATATTTGGTATCATACAGTGTGAAGCGTTTTTCAGATTGGCTTCTTTTACTTAGTAATATGCATTTAAAGTTCTTCCATGTCTTTTCATGGCTTTGTAGGTCATTTCTCTTTAGCACTGAATAAAATATTCCATTGTTTGGATGCACCGGTGTACTTATCCATACACCTACAGAAGGACATCTCGTGTGGACAAAAGTTTTCAACACTTTTGGGTAAATACCAAGGACAGTGATTGAATGATCATATGCTAAGAGTATGTTTGGTTTCTAAGAAACAGCGAAGTGCCTTACAAAGTGGCCGTTCCCATTTTGTACCCCACCAGCAATGAATGAGCATTTCTGTTGTTCCACATCCTTGACAGCTTTCGGTGTTATCAGGGTTCTGGACTTTGGCCATTCTGATGGCTGGTGGTATCTCAATTAGACAACTTTTTAATCAGTTTTACTGAATTACCAGAGTACTATATCCCTCATAATGTCGTCTTTTTTTTTCTTCTTAAAGGTTTGTTGTCTTTTAGCTCATTCAGTAAAAACTCATTTGTGGATTGTAATGTCCTTCGTAGCGTATGGAGATAAATGTAGTCTATAAGGGAGAAGTGATCGATAAGGGGGAAATAGGTCCTGGATGCTCTTGGCTAAAGAGTCTGTTTAGAGGAGTCCTTGCTGGAGAGCCAGGCTCCAGGAACCCTGAAGCTTCCCCTTCAGCTGCTGGGATTCAACTGACTTGATTTGACTCTTCAAGCTTCATGGAAAGGTTGTCTTGTTCTGCTCATCCAGCTGGCATAGTTGCTTCAAAATTTTCTCAAGAAATTAAAACCCAGCTCTACACCCAAATAGGAAGTGAGGAACACACATAGCTTCTGCCTCCTACCAAGTCATCATCTAATCAGAGAGATCACCTTTCCTTAACTGAAATATCTTGAAAATGCTTTCACTCATGTGAGAGAAAGATACAGGACATTTTATACGTGCTCATCACTGGAATACTTTCATTTAAGTCAATAAAATTGAACTCACTTTCTTTATGGTAAATAGAGAAAATATTTATCTAACTTAGGCACACCAGCATACATTTGTTTTAATATTAATAAAAACAATATTTGCATGGTAAATATTTACTTTGTACTCTGTTGTTATTCTGTATTTGATGTCTATAGTTCTTACTGTATACAAAATTGTGAAGGAGATAATGAAGCTCTTAGCTATTTCTAGCTCTCATTACCAGTAACCCCGTACTATCCACTTCCTTAATGCTTGTCACCAAACATTATTTATCACAAATGACCAAGTCTGTGACTGAGGCTGAGAAATACTTATTATTATAACCTCTTCCTTTGTTCTGATTTGGCCCCATTTCCTCCCTTCCAAGTTTATCTGTTCCTTGCCTCAAGTCCTAACAGCCCTGCTTACTGACTGACTAGCTATCCAATTTGGTCCAATTATTTGATCAAAGACCATGTTCATATGAAATCCAATAGGAGAAACATCAATGTATTTTAAAGGTTCTTGATGCCTTTAAACAGCAATGTGGGTATATTTCAGATAGTGTTGATGGTTATGGGGGCAGTGACTTCAGTTAGTGGATCCTCTAGGACACTCCCTCAATTAATCCATGTACGTGGTATAGGCTTGATTACACTAGATTTACTTGGTCTGTAATTTTGTACTATTTAATTGGACAAACAGAAATCTTACCTCAACAGCAACATCTCCAGCTTTTCCTCGGTGAGGAATTTCATATGCCTCCATCTGTTGCTTCGTGAGTCGTACTAACTTTTCAGCTAATTCTCTCCAGCCTTTTCCAAGCTTGACAGCTGAAGTCAGAATAGCAGCCTCTTGGATGAGATGTGCTACTAACCCTTGGCAATCCATCTTCAGCAGAGCCTGCAGCAACAATTACATATCATAGTTAAAATCAACTAATTTGGGCTTTCTCCTCTAAGTTAAATTTTTCATTATATTTTCTAGAAACTGGCATCCTCTTTCTCACCACATGTATATTTGAGGTTTCTAAAATTCCAAAAAGCTGATTTACTTTTAAGAAAATCCACCCAGCAAAGTACAGAGGATATGACCAGACCAAAATTAGGGGAGATTTAAGCCCAACTCAGTGACTAATTATAGGGCCTTGGGTAAACCACTCAACTAATATGTTTTTTAATATCCTAATTGGAAAAGGAGGAAGTTGAACTAGACGCTTACAAAGATACCCTGAGGTTCTAGCAGTCTATAATTTATCAACGCAGGGATGATTATTCACTCTACAAAAAAAAAAAAAAAAATTCCTTTCCTTACCAGAGAATTGGCTACAGGATTTCTCTAAAGAATAAGCCCACTGGTGCTGGTAAATACTATTCTACTTTTCATCAAAATGTGAGTTAAAACTCCCCAGAATAATGCCTCTTGCATAAAAATGAGATACTCCTACAACTTTGAACAAAGCTATTGATATTTATGACTTTAGAAAATTAACTCTCTCCCTTCACCACCAGTGTAACTGTGTTAAATAGAACCACAAAGAATTAAAGATAAAACACTTAGTCTTCAACAATGCAAAATAGAAAACCATCAGACAGTCTTCTCTTCCCTTCTCATCCCTTTCTCTTCCCTTTCCTCTTCCCCTCCCCTCCCCTCCCCTCCCCTCCCCTTCCCTTCCCTTCCCTTCCTTTCCTTTCCTTCTCCTTTTTCCCTTCCCTCCCCTCCTTCCCTTCCCTCCTTAGTAAGGCATCTCAGCTTTGTCAATCACCATTCATATTTCAAACAAATCTATGAGTTTCCCTTTGCCTTGAATATTTTTTTAAAACATGGGATTAGATCTATCCAGATCTTTTCCCTGTTCAAATAAGCAAATAAACATGTGTGGTAGTGCCTTGTCATTTAACAGCACTAAAAAGCTTTATCTATCACTGTGAAACAAGTAAAAATGAATGGTCAAGTAAGGCAACTAGTAAAGTCCATAGAGTATTCATTCCTATGGAAGTATGAGAAAGACCACCCATGGTTTTTATACATCGACTGTATTGGTCCGTAAATTTACAGTGAGGAGTTATGACCTCAGGAAAAAGCAGCACGGAGCCAGCAGGCCCCAGAAGGTGCCCTGAGTAAACTATGGAATGGTTTTAGCCACACTTATTCCAGTTTCTTGTTTTAAGGGAAAGAAATCTGCACTTATAGGTATAAAACCTGAGTTTAAAATCCAATTCCACAAAGTATAGGGCTTTAGATAAATCACAAAATATCTCTGTTTAATGATTTTTAAAAAGGATACAGTAGTAATACCACCTTCTCTAGTTGCCTATAATCTTAGGAAATGTCAAGTGTCAAGTATATAATGACAACCAGTCTCAATGTCTAGATATGACTGAGGGTTTTTTGAACCCACAGTCTTTATTAGTTCCCTTCTGGCACTTCAAATTCAAGAAAAACACGTACTTATTATGCAAATAACGTTTCAAGAGTTGGCCTCTATGCCCCATGCTCTATCATCTTCTGGTCAGATAACCAGGCCCAAGCCCCTTCTATACAGAAATCCTGAAGTTTCCACTGAGGCATGGTATGAGTTTTTAGGAACTACTCCCTTGAATGAGTTCTCCATCAGCACTGTTTAGTTAGTCACCAAAGCCACTCACTTAATTAGCATACACCAATATAGTGCAGATATGACTAGGCTAAAATTTCCAGACCATTTGGTCAAAATAACCTTTTTTTTTTTTTTTTTGTCACTAAGAGAAACAAGAAAGCAATTTTCAATTCAATCCTTCATGAGTCCATGCTGAACATGAGCTAATGCAGAGGTAATGAGAGGTAATGAGCTGCTGTAAAAGGCACATGCAGCTTCAACCACGTAGATCAGCCAATGACTCTAAATGGCCTAGGTGGAGAATTCAGCACACCGTCATAAAACTATCCCCTTAACAACTGGATATTGGGGCTTGGAAAATTTAACCCTGTCAGTATCACTGTAGAATCATAAAAATAATAAAGGAAAGAAAATGTTTTATATATACAATGCCTTGCCAAATTACTGTTACTGTCTCAGAATAAGTTCCTCTCCGGAAATCTCTCTCCTCCACATGCACCTGGATTAGAGCTGTCCTCTTCTCTGTGTAATCCTACTCATCTCTCGTAGGGCACCAGCCTCACACGGTTATAATGGCATTTACTACACATATTTATACACATAGTCACACAAACTTCTACACCACACCATGTACACATGCATTCATAACTGCTTTAGGAAAGTAGAGTCGTTTCAAGTGTGGCTTTGGAACCAAAAAGGCCTCAAACCCCATCTCTGATATTAACCAACTGTGGGATCTTGGGCAAGTTTCCCAGCCTCCCAAGACTCTGTTGGTAAGATGAAGCTCCTAGCTAGCTATACTGACTCCAAAGAGTTGTTACGGCTAAGTGAGAGAGTGTGCTTAGAGAGTTCAGCACAGAGTCAAACACTTAGAGAACCTACAGGAATGTTAGCTATTGTTATTATTATTTATACATTCATTTTATAGCCACTTTTAGGAATATATTCTTGATTTTTCTCTTTACTTTTAGGAAATACTGAATTTCCTCTTTAAAGGCAAAACAGTTCTTTATCATCTATGTAACTCTCCAGTAAGCCTTACACTGAAGTAAATACTATGTTGAAAAAAAAAATGATTCTGAGAGTTCTTTAAAACATGAAGATTAGGAAGAGAATTAGCAAATTTTGGGTTGTGATGCATTACATATACAAGAAGAATATTAAATTGATAATGTGAAAGACATTGATGATATGGGTTTTTTAATTTTCATATGTTTAAAAAAAACAGCAAATTTAAAAAATAATGCTAAATAGTGGACCTATAAGCATGGACAAGTTAATTAATCTTGTTTTATTTTGCTTTTTTTTTTTTAAGATTTATTTATTTTTAGAGAGAAAGCACGAGAGAGCGGGGGGGAGGGAGCAGAGGGAGAGGGAGAGAGAGAATCTCAAGCAGATTCTGCACAGAGCAGAGAGCCCAACATGGGGCTCGAGCCCAGGACGCTAAGATCATGACCCGAGCCAAAATCTAGAGTCAGGCACTTAACCAACCGAGCCACCTAGGCACCCAAGAGAGAAAGCGCAAACGGGGGTGGGGAGCAGAAGGAGAGAGACAAGCAGACTCTGGGTTCAATCTCACAAGGGCACACTCTCACAACCCCGAGATCATGACCTGCGCTGAAACCAAGAGGCTAATGCTTAACCTAGTGAGCCACTCAGGCGCTCCGGCAGTTTGCCTTTATTTACTTTCATGTTATTGAAGCTGCTCTGGTATTTTAAGAGCTATTCAACTACTTGAGAGAGGAGGAGAAGAGATCTCTTAACTGTTATACTCTAGCACAAACATAATCTTTAATCTTCCTTTGAAAGACGATCCTCAGGAGGCTAGTCTCTGGGAAAATCACTTGAATTTTAAAACTAAGAAATCAATTATATGATCTTGTAAGAAAATATCTATATTTGCTATAAAGTGACTTTAGTTTATTTGAAACTGCTGAGAATTTTTTAACTTCTCTTGTATGTTTCTATAAATATTCCCAAGTTAATAAACCTCTCTACAGTAAACAAATTACTGTGATCAAGCAATACTCACCACAATAAGTTCATAAAGAAACTTCCTGGTATTTTTATCTGCATGGCAATCTTCCTTTAACTTCTTTACAATATAGGAAACTTTTTCTGACTCTTTGTCTGCTTGCATTTGATCAAAGTCTTCTAGTGTCAGATGTGAGTAACCCAAGATATCAGCTAAAGCTTTCCAATCATAAACTTTTTCTGACACCAAAGTCAATACAACTGAGTAGATGTAAGTCAGTTTTTTAAAGGGTAGGGTAATTTGTTCAAGAAGATTTCTGGTGGTGAAGACATTATGGGACATAGATATTACTTGTTCTTTTGCAATCACCTTGACATTTTTGCAATGTACAAGTCCAACCTTACCTCTCAGGACTCCCACATACCATTCTTTCACCTTGGACTGCCCAATGGCTTTTACCCTACCCTCTCCAATAAGAGCTACTGTGTCCCCTTTGAAATATTCAAGTAAGTAGTCAATCTTTCTTTGTCTTAGCACTGTCTTCAGGGTTACCCCATAGTTGGTAAAGTTCATTTTTTTGTCTTGAAATGTGGGATATTTCACACATGCTGTTGGTAATAATGGAGCGGACTTGATTTTCTTCTCTTCCTGCATATCGCCTGGCAGATTTGAGAGGCTTTTTAGGTTTGGAGCTGGATCAGGCGTAGTGACAAAGAATTGTGTAACTGCTCTACCATTGGGAGGCTCCACCTGAACACGGAAAACAAACAAGTGCATTTCTCCAGAGTCAGTTAAGGAAAATAAAAATTGTTGATTAACTACTTCGCCTGCTAGCAACTGCTTTTGTTTAATTTCTTTCCTTTCTCCTTCTGCTTTTACTTCAAAATCAGGATCACATGAGAAAACAGAAATATTTAAATCTTGTGGCTTGTCAAGTGAGAACGAATGCTTCCCCCAGAGCTGAAACACAACTGGAGATGTGTTTTTTCCACCCTTCTTAATATCAGAGATTGTAAGCTTTCCTGGCATGTAACTGTGTCCACACACTATGAAAATAGCAGTGAAACTGGGATGAATATATCTGGGCCCATAAATTCCTATTGAGATGGTTTTGTGAATACAATCCCAAATGGTGGCAGCTGGTGACCGAGTGGCTTTAATTTGTGCAGCAACCACGAGATACATCACCTGGCTCAAGCCTATTAGCTTGACTTGGATAGTGTCTTTGTAAATATAACAGTTGTTTAACACTTTGAAAGGGCCTTCTTTACCCGGGCTGTGTAAACACACCATTTCTGTCATGACTTGGCTGAAAGGATCCTTTCTCACTTCAGCCCCTATTTTCATCTCCAGCAAAATGGTTTCCATTGTGTTAAGGTTGCTTAACATGATTTCCAACAGTGGGCTTACAGTGCATGAAAGATCATCATTAAGCATTTGTGGAGGTTTAAGGAATGCCCTTAGAGACACCTCTTGGAATTCTCCCATAGCTACGTGGCCTTGGGGCACATGAACAGTGATATCTGATTCAGGTAATTGTACTGACCCTCCTTGGTGACTTAATTTGCAAACTATCACGGTCTCTGCAACTTGTGTTTGGGCCCATCCGGGACTCTGATTAATTATATTCAAATCCAGGCAGGAACGGGCCAGCTGGCGTTGACTTAACCAGGCCATTTTATAAGCCTCTCTGTCATTCTGAAGCCATTCTAAGTCTTGTTCTAGTATCTGGCCAGAGTTATATATATTCTGATGGGCATGTGCTGTGTCATCTAAAATGTCCAAAAGTTCCGAAACACTTTTAGATCTCCCAGATGTCCGCAAGGAAGACTGCCCAAGCAACTGATGCACATCTAGTTCATCACCAGAGGAATCACAACAATTTCCAGTTTCTATTTCTCTAAAAAAAAGAAAAGGATCTTCCTTCAAGATTCCGATTATTTCTTAGCTGAGCTATGTCATCCAAAAATGGGTTAGAAGCAGACAGTTCATTCCAGAATGGATTTGTAGCCTTGGAAGCATTATTGCCATGATGTGGGAAAGGATGTGGCCCATTGAGAAGAAATCCTGGGTCTGGACATTCTTGTTATTTAGACAAAAACAAAACAAAACAGAGGTGAGGTGACATCCTGAGATACAACCAACTAATTCTTATTATAGCTTAAATATTCAAGACTTCTATTTTGCCTTTTGATCTCCAGTCTAATAGCTCCTGCAAAATTAATGTTAAATTTGCACAAATTTTCATGTTATGAGGAAAGAGAAACTGTTCTGCCAGTTTATTTTGACTATGTTTAATGTTGTTTTATCTTAAGAACTATGATTTACAAATAAGTGTTCAAAAATTTAGATAATAATCATTTGAATACATTTCCTTGAAAATTACCCAGACTACATACACTTATGCCTTATTGTTTTTGTTTCATTTTCACAAAAGAAAACCTCTGAACAAACAGAATAATTCAGTCAACTATCCAAATTCTTCTAAACACTGAATAGTCAGTCTCATTATATCTAGATTATTCATTTAATGTTTTTCTTTTCTGATAATAGTCCCCGTGTAAAAAAATCAAATGCATCTGTTAATAGCTAAAGTAATTTTAAAAATATGCCAAATTAGACAGTAATGCATTTCTTAGATTATTTCCTGTAGCTTTGCACTGATAAATTTTAATAACATTGAAATTTTTTCATGAAAAATAAACATTTCATGTAAATGAACATTGAAAAATAGATCACCATTAGATTTACTATTTGAAGGAATTCATTGAGCTTTTCTAAATTTAAAATGACAAAGAACAGGCTTACCACTATGAAGGGAAAACATGTTATTACTTTGGAAAGTGAATATTTTAAGAATTGGCAAACATGAAAATATTTACATATGAACCATAAGGAATTTCCATATATCTCACAAGTATTAGTCATTTTTAAATGTTTAGAGCAACTCATACTTGGTCATTTCTCAATAAATATTGGTAGTGGTTCTGTGGATTTAGTTAAACTGGTACGCTTTCATGAAAAGGAAAGCCCAACTGGCCAGCCAAAATTGAAAAATGATTTCAAGTAAACTGTCAGACTTTTTTGTTTAATATATATTGAACTACATCTTAATTGAAATGGGTTTTAAGCATCATGTACTAAAAATTAGAATATGCATTTGAAAAATAAAAGTTGTATTTCTATCATTTCCACATTTCTTCAATCTGGTTTCATCTAACACTCTTCAAACTTACCTTTCCTCTGAGGATCAATTCAATTCTTTCACTCTTCATGAAGATTTTTTTTTTAAGATTTTATTTATTTATTTGACAGAGAGAGAGGCAGCAGCGAGAGAGGGAACACAAACGGGGAGTGGGAGAGGGAGAAGCAGGCTTCCTGCTGAGCAGGAACCCCAATGCGGGGCTTGATCCCAGAATGCTGGGATCATGACCTGAGCCGAAGACAGATGCTTAATGACTGAGCCATCCAGGTGCCCCCTTTATGAAGATTTCTTAGCCCACTCCAACCTTTAGAGATCTTGTTAGCCCCCAAATTCATTATATTTACTGCATATATCATTCACTTAATAATGAATTTTTGCCTTCTCATAAGATTTATATTATCTGTTGGCTGTGCCATTTTAATTTGCTCAGCTTTTTAATGATAGTGTAAGTATTTTCATGATAATTTTGTAATTTTATAATTCTTTTAATCTTCTGTAGCTCTTTTCAGAGGTAGCCCTCCAATAGTTATCAGTGTTGGGTAAAAAAATTACAAATTATAAATTCTCATACCTGTTAAATGGAAATTTCTTGAGGATTTTTGAGCTTCCATGTCAAACAAATTTCCTTCAGACTTACTTCGTGAAATTCCTCCTAACCAAAAATGGGCTCTTTCATTGGTTATCATTTTTTCACCTACAAAATAAATAAATAAATAAATAAATAAATAAATAATTTTTATAAGCATACATACACAGGTTGTCAGAGAAACTAAACTTAAAGTATTCACACATACTTAAATAGAAAACTGCAGGGCACCTTGGTGGCTCAGCCGGTTAAAGGTCCACCTTAGGGTCAGGTCATGATCCCAGGAATCTGGGGATCAAGCCCTGCATCGAGCTCCCTGCTTCATGGGGAATCTACTTTTCTCTCTCCCTGTACCCCTCCCCATGATCCATGCTCGTGCTCTCTCTCACTTGCTTTCTTTCTCAAATAAATAAATAAAATCTGGTGGGATGATGGACTAGATATCCTAAAATATGTATTGACACTTCACTGAAAAATGCTTAGACTCTAGATTAATACCAACAAGCAAAACGAGAATGTATTACTGAGCCTATAAAAAAAAAGTAATTAATGAAAATCCCAAGGATAACAATAACAAAAAAAACAGTAAACTGAAGCTTCAATAAATAGGAAATCCCCATTTGGTGAATGGAAGACAAACATTCACAAAACTGGAAATTCTCCCCTGAGTTCTTCTATACATTCAATGAAGTTCCAAGAGAAATCATAACATGTTATGTGTATGTATGTGTTTGTAACTTCTTAGGCTATTTTAAAATTTATATAGAAAAGCAAAGGGCTAATATTCAAGACAATCCAGAAAAAGAACAAGAAGGAAGTGAAGTGTGCCACCAGCATTTAATATAAATATGTGCTAAGTAAGACAATGTGAAATGGGAACAGAAATAAACTAAGGGCACACAATACCCCTATAAACAGACCCACCCTCACATGAAAACTTGATGTATGACAGAATTCACCACACAGAGCAGTGTAGAAATGATGGATTATTCAATAAATGGTGAAGATACAACTGGTTGTCCATGCTCAAAAAAATTACATTGATTATACACAAAAATCAATTCTAAGAGATTTAAAGACTGGAAAGTGAAACTTTAAAATAGAGCCTAAAGAATTATCTTTATGTTTTCTGGGAAGTAGAGAATTTCTTAAGCAAAGCACAAGCACAAAATGCAAACCATATTAAAAAAAAAAAGAATGAGAAATCCTACAAGTAGATCAAAGGACATCATTTACAAAAACATAAGCCATAACAACACAAGCCAAAAGAATGGGAGAAGATATTTCCATTACATGACTGAAAAAGAAGAAAAGGATTGGATTCTAAAAGACTCCTACAAATCAGGGGCCCCTGGGTGGCTCAGTCAGTTAAGCATCCTACTCTTGATCTCAGCTTAGGTCTTGATTTGGGGTCCTGAGTTCATGCCCTGCATTGGACTCCATGCAATGTGTGGAGCCTACTTAATAATAATAATAATAATAATAATAATAATAATAAAGAAATTTAAAAGACTCTTATAAGTCAATAAGCAAAATAAATACAAAATTATTGAGAAATATGAAAAGATCTGAACAAGTATTTCCACTCCTAGTGAAACTGTCACTAGGTATAACCACTTAAAAATCAATCTGGCATCACCTAGGAAAGATGCTTATACCCTAGTACCCAGCAATTCCAATCTCCGTTATTTGTGCTACTAAAACCTTGTACATGTATGTCAGAAAAAATATGCATGAATGTTCATTATATTAACAAAAAACTGTAATCACCCAAATTATCCTTTGCCCTATGAATGGATAAATAAATATGGTGTTTTAATTCAATGAAGTACCATGCAACTATGAAAACATATGAACTACAACTAAAAGCATCAGGATATACTAACTGTAAGCATCCCATTGCTGAGACTCAGCCTTCTTTACATATATGTTTTCTCTTTGTCCCATGACAACCCTGAAATCAAATAGATATTTTCAGTAAGATTTTACAGAGTACAAAAATGAATCTCAGCAATGGGGCATAACTAACCTACCCGGTTAAACAGCTGCTGAGTGGCTGACCCAGACATAATTCCTCAGGAACATTATGGCTACTCCACACAGCCTGTGATGCAGGATGCCATACACCTCTTCTCAGACTCAAGGTTCCCAACACTACATTCTGAAGCTTATCCCACCTTCTAGTTCGAACTGCCAAGGATGCTAAACTTTTACTTCTACTTCTATTTTAGGTGTTAACCACACCTCTTTCACCTTTGACTCTTCTTGTCATATTCTTCTTTCAAGTTCTCGACATTTTATTTCAAAGACATTTATTTTATTTTTTAAGGAAATCAAAAGCCTTTTCTGGTGTCAAGAAGTAAAGAACAAAATTAAATGAGGACAGAAGAGGAAAGGGGAAAAAAAGGAAAGGAAAGAAGGGGAAAAAACATGTTTTCCAAACACAATGGATAAACAAATGCAAAACGTATCTCATAATGTGCCATACTTAAAAAATTCAAATGGTAATAAAGGAATTTTTTCCTCCAATAGGTGAAACTACATGGGAAGTTTGGGTGAAAAGCCAAATTGTGCAATATGTAATTTATACTGAAACCTCAAGTTTCCTGGCAGATCTTCAAAATTCTGTGGTTGGTTTTACCAAATATAATGTCCAAAACTAAAGTCTTTGGCACACCACAGGTAGCCAAAACTTTAGGATAGAAAATTAAGTACACGTCCTAGAGCAAAATTAAGCAAATCAAATTAAAATGAGTAAAAAAAGGTTTAAATGAAAAAGTATTTTTCAAAAAGATAAATGTATAGTTTTAATGGAAAATCAATTTAGACAGAAAGCTCCCTAAACTCCTTAATTTCTTGTGGAGGAAAGAGCAGAAAGGAACACTATATCTAGGATTCCTTTGAGGCTAACAACCCCTGATGTAAAAATTAGTTATAACCTAGTGAAATGCAGTTAGAAGTCCTCAGCAACATAGGAATCAGAATGGTGACTTACGCAGCTGGGGTCCTGGAGGGTCATAACATTTCAGGAACAAAGGCCCAGGTGCTTATTAGTTAGAACTCTTTGTGGAGTAACCCTCTTCTTCAGCCACCCAAGCAGATCTTCACTGTCCTTTACACCACTGGTTCTAAATCACAGTGGTACCAGAATCACCTGGAGGGTTTGTTCGAAGACAGTTTGCAAGGCCCACCCTGTATCTCTGATCCAGAAAGTCTGGGGTTGCCCCTGAGATTTTGCATTTCTAACAATGTGGCCAAGCGATGTGGTGCTGTGGTTCTGAGCGGGTGGAGAGGGGCACATTTTGAGAACCACATTCTGAAAACCACCATGCTAAGTTCTTTCCCTGGCCAAATAGATTTCTCCTTATTCTCTGGCTGTTCCCACTATCCCCCAACAAAACAAATCCTCCTTCTCTGCATCTTTTTGTTTACACACGCGTGCGTGCGCACACACACACACACAATCTCATAGGACTTCATCCTAAATATGACTTTTTATCTTTGAATACAGGGAGGAGAGGTGGTATAGGGGAAAAGCCTTTGACTGAAAGGACCATGATGGTGACCTATGGAGGGCAGTGCTTGTTTATACAGGTGCAAATAGCACTTGCCATATTTATCATTTCCCTGTGTTTTCTTAAAATTATGTGTCATACTCAATGGCAATTGCTCTCCCAAAAGGGAATTTTAAAATTTTGCCTAAAGAAGCATGAGTCAGTCTTGGCTAGAATGAATAAGTGGGAAAAGAGCAGTCTACTACTCATTTAATTGGGGACACATTCTTGTCAAACATGACTTTTACAATACACTTACTCTGATTCTACACGACCATTATTTTTTTCTTAAAAAAAAATGAACAAAGTTTTGCTCTTTGTTTATTTTACTGTTTAAACTAGGCCTTAAGCAATTAGGAATATTTACCTGCTGTACAACTTAGCAAAAGATCCCAGAAAATTTGGGGTGGGAGGGGAGAGGACTGTTTGCAAAAGAATAGCCAGGGAAGCAATACCACTTAAAATAGTTATTCCTTTAAAATGTGCTCCTTTGTTGGGTTAAATAGGTGAGGGGATTCAGGAGTGACTGAGTAGAGCCCTGCCTGGAGCCCTACATCAAGCCCCTGAGCAAAGGGTCTGGCTTGTACACACACACACACACACACACACACACACACACACACTCCTTTCCTTGAATTTGAAAATGAATTTGAAAATGTTTACAAATACTCAAACAACACAATGTGTTTAAACAACAAGCAAGTGTATATTATTCTTTAGTAAGAAAGTTAGAAAAAAAAAAAAAAAACCAAGTAAGTGATTAGGGTGATACTTACAGAGAGTTGGTAGGAAACCCAAAATAAATAATTTTATGAACATCATGCTTTAATTTCCATATTTTCTTGCAATAAACCACAAATCTGGCTCTCCCTTTCTCAAAGAGATCACAGCAAGGAAAACATTGTTAGTTAAAGCCTCACAGTGTGACCGTAAAATATAAATAAATCACTTAGCAGAAGCACCAGCATCATCAGGACTGCTGGGAACAACACACTCACCCCGCCCTTTAGCCTAAGTTCAACACTGGGTCTCTTTCATGGAACTCTTTCTTAATGTGGATTAATGGCATCTTGCCCAAGGGCAATCGCGTCAGATCACATGGAAAGCAGTGGGTCCATCTAAGCAGCCATCTGGCTCCTGATCCAGATACGGATACAAGAATACATGCTAGGTTACAAAAAATCAGGGTAGGTCATTTGGTCTGGTAAAACCCACCATATTTAGTTTCTTTCAACTGACTTTGTTTCCCCTTCTCAACCCAATGGAGTTAGATGTTCTAGCTCTTGATCAGGATAGAGAACAGCACTTCCTCTTGAAGACTCAAACAATCAGCTAAGTTAAAGATGAGAATCACACTCTTGTGAAAATTGAGACAAGTAGCTCAAATGTAGGCCTAAAGAGAAGATCATTTTACCTCTGTATATGGTGGCTGTGACATGGGCTGAAATGTTCCTCAGAACACAATTGTATTACTGCTCCCCCACAAAGGCATATGAGTACTAACCTTCCAAATAATAGAGCAAGGCTTTAGTGCTTTCATTTGTGGAAAACATTTAATAAGTTTGTTATCAAATGCCCACTTTTGCCATATAATATTCCCAGGGATGTGTCTCTTAAGTTTAAGTGATGCATGCTCCAGAAAACTTTCAAAGATCAATTAGCTGTAAAACCTGTCTTTAGTAACTGAACAAGTTTGATTGTTGCATGAGTTCTTGGATACAATTTTGAATATGTAACAGTGACCTTAAGCCTTTTTTTTTTTTTTTCTTGCACCCTTCAGTGCAAAAGAATCTTCCTGGCTTATATTTTTAAAAAGATACAGAGATCAACTCTGATTCAAAAGGGGTGGAACCTGATTTGGATTTACACTGTGGCTAATGAAGCTGAACCTGTAGGACCCTCGCTTCCACAACACTATCCAAGGCCCTGAGCCTAATTCTTTATTTGTTTTCTTGTAAGCTTCATATTCTGCAACACTCCACCACTTCACAGAATATTTGACATCATGAGATTTGTTTTTCACCTATCAGCAGTATTTGTTTATTTGTTTCTTATATGTAAATGCATTATTTGGCAAAGTACAGAGAATATAGGCTTTGGAATTAGAATTCTCTTGTTTCAGAGCCTGGGTATAAACTTGTAAAAAGTTACTAAACGTTTCTGTGATTTTATTTATCATCGAAGAAGAAGGAGGAGGAGGAGGTGGAGGAAGGAGAAGAAGAAGGAGAAGAAGAAGAAGGAGGAGGATGGGAAGGAGAAGAAGGGGAGGGGGAAGAAGAGGAAGAATTGGAGGAAGAATAGCAAGTATTACTATGTATTACTTTTATTATGATATTCTGAGCCCACAATATTCTCAGTATTGCTTTCATTGTCAAATGGAATATTGTATAAAAAGTAGCACAACCAGATGACTCCTTTTCTTTTCTTTTTCTCTGATTTCTCCCTCCTGTTATTCCTGAACATATAGAAACAACTTCTCCACCTGGACCCACTCGAGAAGCTTGAGTTGCACTCCCTCAGATGGCTTGAGACTCTGACCTCATTCCCTAAGAGAAAAAAAATGACTACTGAGCAGTTGTATCTTGGGACTTGATCTCCTCTTCATCACTCCCTATAGAACATTTTAACAACTATTTGCATTACTCCTGCCAAAAAAAGTGCTGGGCTTGTGACAGCAGAGGCACTAGGGTACAGTAGAAAGGATACAGGCTTTGAAATTAGACAGATGGGTTTGAAACAAAGCTTACACATGAATACAGCGGTCTGAGCATCACTTTTTCTCATTAATAGAGTGTAAAAATATCTACTTTAAGTAGTTGTAGCAATGGTATGTGAATTACATCTCAATAAAGCTGTTTTTTCTTTAAAGCTGTTGTGAAGACTAAATACCATAAATCTCCAATTAGTACCAATCACCATTTAAAATGGTAGTTCTTGTTTGTTTTATTTTCTCACATCTGTGTCAGTTCTGTTGGTTTTAGCAAGAGTAAGAGTGGCTACTGACAAATATACTTAAGGAATACTGGGAAAGAGAAAGGAGGAAAGGCACTGTGGAAGTTTCATTGCCATTTTAGTTTAATTGAGTATTCAATCTGAAAATGCTTTTAGCACCTCTCTAAAGAGGATAATTGAAAAAATACTGAATTATTTCCCAGCTAGAGTTTATCAATCCCTTTTCAACAAAAATTAACATTTTTTTCAGCCAATACTTGCCTCATTGTTAGTGGATAGAATTAATTATGATTCCCACTATTCTTTGCCAAGAGAAAAACACCCTCTGACAAACATTTTGTATACACCTACAATCTTTCTTGGTTTGAACTTAGAACACTGGTGTGAATCATCTACATATCATCTGACAAGTCTACCTTCTTGACAGAAAGAAAATATCAATGTTCAGTGGCTGTTAAATGAGAAGAGCGTGTTCATGATAATTGCTGTTAGGAGCACATGGATGAAGTTCGGTAGAACTGTTAAGATTTTAAAAAAGGAACAGTCATTATGCCACATCATCCAATGCATAAAGCAAGAGTTTCCCCTAAGGTCTTCACAATTTATCATGTCTAATTTTTAATTTTTCAGGGACTCACCATGTTTTTATTTGTCAATTTTGTAAACTGAGAATAAGGTGCAGAGTATGAAGTGTTTATCGAAGTACAAACTTGAAAAATACTCAAATGTGTACCTATGTGAATATATGTATTCTGATGGATGGATGGATGGATGGGTGGATAGTTTTATAGATATATGTGACAGATACATACAATTTATATATACAATGCATATATAATACATATATATATATACAATTCAGTCAAACAAGAAATATTTTTGTTATTAATAATGCTTCACTATTCTCTGAATAGTGGGAAACTAGAAGATTATTGCCTTTCTGAGAGACAGTTAAATCTTAAAAATTTCACTTATTTGAAGACAGTACAAGTAGTGATGGAGTGTACAAGAAGTTTGAAGAAAAAGTTAAAAGAAACCAAAATTTTCTTATGTAAGAATGGGAACCAACTGATGGGGTGGAGGGTTGGGACTGCAGGTGATTGCAGCCTTAAAGGGAGATGGGGAATAGGAAGATGTAACTGATGAGAATATTCTCAAGGAAACACTGAGGGGTATCCATTGCCAACCTTCCATCTAGTTCTCACATATAATCTTCAGAAATATCCACGTGACTTATTGATGCAAAAAAAAAAAAAGTTTATATGAATAATGTGAGGTGTTGAGTCCTACTTAGAAGGATGGTAACAGAAGACCATAGCATCCCAAGTTAACATATGGGTTACAAGTAGGTAGACCAACCGTCCATCTGGGTTTGCCCAGGACTATCCAGTTTTAAATCTGAAACCTCTTAGCCCAGTGAAAACCAGGATGGTTGGTCACTGTAATTACAAATTTGAGGGTATAAATACATGCTCTCACATGGAAGATGTAAAGTATTCAACATAAGTTCCTTCTATCTGTACAAATTTTTTAAGTATTTGAAACCATGATGAGAAAGATATATATGTATATGTAGATATATAGATATAGATCTATATCTATATATCTACATATACATAGAGAGAGAGAGAGAGAGAGAGAGAGAGAGAGAGAAGTGTGTGTGTGTGTATATCTGACCTGTACAGAAATGATCAATTTTAATGTTTTAAATTCTGTTTTATTATTCTATTTTCAAGTATTATTCTAACAGAAATAGCAAATTAAACACAAAGGAAATCATCCAGAATGGAGTGAATGGACTTGTCCATCACTGTCCTTAATATTTCATTAAATCAGCCTGAAAAATTGAACCCACTCCTCTCACTTAGCAGCCCAAATGGACTGCAAATCTTTCCAAGGACAAGCCCTTTCTCTCTCTTCCTCTCCACGCCCCTCTTCTTTAAGAACAGGGGTAATACTTAGGTGTAAGAGTTGTGTTTCTCACTGCTGAGACCCTTACTGTTTTGTGGGAGCAGTGGGCTTCTCAGGTGGGGAAAATGGCAGGAGGCTCAGAGTTGTGCCCACAGCACCACCTGGTGCCATGTCAGGGTCCTCTTGGACTGCTGGTCACCCCCTTCCCCTTTGCCGTAACCAGGTTAGTGTAAAATGGTGGTTCTCAATGTTTTCTCAGCATGAAAATCAACTCCAGAGCTTTAAGAAAAATATTATGTAGATGTCCAAAATCTACCCCAAGATCCTGGGATGGAGCCCAGCTATCATTATTTTTAGAAAAAGTTCTCGGGAGATTCTGATGTGCAATGAAGATCGAGAGCCACTAAATCATAATTATGAGGTGATAAAATATATTTGTTTTCATTTTGCTAGGCAAACATATTACTGGACATAATAAAATATATGGCAGCCCAAGATGCCCACCTCTACAAGGCAACACTTCCAGGGGTAAAAACATGTGTTAGGACATTGCACTAGACATGGGGTATCAGGGTGATAAAAGAAAACTGTAAGACTCTCTCTTCCTTGTGGGTGGCATGGCCTTTCCCGGTATAGCCTAGGAATTGTATCTAAGACCAGTTCGGCTCTAGATTAGGAACAAAGGCTCTCTCCTTCACACTGTTTGGCTGGGGTTCAGGTCTTCTGTCTTTTCTTAGAATTCTAAGATCTAGATGGAGGCACCTCTGGATATTAAGAAAATGTAAAAGCCGGCTTTTAGCGTAAGTCTTGGTTCTACCTGTAGCTTAGGAAGACAGAGTTGGCTTGTGCTCCAGGTGGCATTTTCCAGCACTCAATGGCTCTTTCTCTCTCTCTCTCACCCACACACATATATCCCCAAAGCACATCTCTCTGGTTAACATTTTCCCAGTAAAAGCCTCTTCATTTTTAATACATAAACTTTATAGAAATATGAATCTCTCATTACAATATTTTGGCTAACTATCTTTCTAGGGAAAAAAATATTTATTTCCCCTAAACTCAAAGGAACATTTTTAGCTAAACAATATCAAGATAGCCTAAAGTTTCATTTTAAATCCAACCAATAGGACGCTGGAACCATAGTAGCCATTTCAAAATCAAGATAGTATAAAGGGCATGTGAATTTTGTAACTACTGGCACTAAAGCAATATTGAGTTTTTCTTTTCTTATATGACTACATTAACTGTGTGGTATTTAGCATATATGTTTGTTTTACTATTTTTTGGTTACATTTTTAGGAAAGGAATTGAGGGTTTGGGGTGATATATAATGCATTATCACTTTTCTCATTTAAAAAGTTGGAAATATAGAACCAGAATGTCTGAAATCAAAGAACAAATTATAAACTTCAGATAGGAAATTCCTGAGCTCCTTTGTGTCTGTTAGATGACATTTTAAACTTTGTTGTTCAAGTGTACTCTATGCTTATAATTATTTTACAATTGGGTGATTTTTAAGTTTCTGCTGGAGATGTGATTAAATTTCCAACCATAATTTTGAAGGTGTTAAATTTTCTTGTAATTCAGTCAGTTTTTGCTTTATAGGGTTCTGGGCTTTGTTGTTAAGCCCATGTAAATATGCAAAGGCTATGTTTTCTTAATGGATTTTCTCTTGATTTTCCTCTAGTGTTTCTATTTATCCCTGCAAATGCTTTTTGACCTAAATTTATTTCGTGTGATATTAATATTGCCATACCAGCTCTCTTTTCATTAGTGTATTTTACAGTTTTAAGACACTGTTTTACACAGTTTAATATCTCTAGAAATCAAGATGCATATGTAATTGATGTCAGATTTTAATTGGCTTTGTTTTTTTTACTATGGTATTACATAAAATAAGAGTATGTCTTAAAATGGATGGTATCTTAAATTCAAAGAAATACAGTATTTACCTGGCATATCTTTTACAATCTCTTTATTTCAACCCCTCTGGCTGATGCCACTATAAATAGCAAATAGCTGGATTTTTAAAAATTTATGCTTTTTTTATCCTCTGTCTTGAAGTAGTTGAGTGCTTATCTTTCTACAGTCATTTAAAAACTCCCGATTTTTACTCATTTCTACCATCTTATGTCGTGTTTTACTTATTTGCTTCTATTTTTCTCTTCCTTCTCTTGGATTGATAAAATTTGCCATATTTCCTTATGTTTACTATTCCACATTTCTAAACACATATCAATTTTCTCTTCAACCTCTCAGTAAGACCATAGCACATAAATAGTATCAGTCCTCTCTAAAAACTAGAAAAACTGAATCTGAATCACCAAGAAATTGATATTTGTACAGAGGCCTACAATTTGCTGTTAAAATAAATGAACTAATAAGAGACAAATTTTTTTTAATTGTATCAATATCCTTGCCACTTATCTCTTACAAGCTTTTATAAGACTATATTAAAACATTTATTTCTCCAGCATATATCTTTTGGTATCAAACAATAGCCAAATGAGCATTTCAATTAAACTAACACAGAGAGACATAAACTAAAATGAAAATGACATGTAATCACGGAAAAGAGTCAAGAAATAAGGATGATTCTTAAAACTGGTTTGGATGTCCAAGCTAAAAATGAGATGGCACTTATATGGAAGGGAATAGAAACAGATTTTAACTACAAATAAAATAAAAAAGAAATTTAATTCTGCTGAATTACCAAAGGAAGAGGATGAAAACAGAGGACAAAGTGAGAAAAATTCACTTTTAATATTTTTAAATCGTTGTGAATAAAATACAGTAAGAGGAAATAAAGACACTGAAAATAACAGAAATTGGACAGAAATAGGAACAAAACTGTCTAATGTAGATTAACTTAAATTTGCAGTAACTACAGACTGCTAGCACTCGCTGGGCATCCTCTGTGCCAGGCAGTGTTCCAAGTTCTTTGTATTCATCCTGTCCTCTAACCCTCACAGCAGCACTAGGGGGTATATTGTTGCCTCATTTTGGCAGATGGGGAAACTCAGATACATAGAGATTAATACACTTACCCAACATCATACTGTAGAAAGTAAAGGGGACAGGAGCCAAAGCCCAAGAATTGTGCTGCAGAGTCCGTACTCCCAATGGCTACATGCAGAGTAATCTGAGGGCAATGTCCCTGAGGACCGGCCTGGAGTAGGGAACTTCTGAGTGAACAACTACAAGAATTACCACCGCATGGCCAGAGCTCCTATTACATCCGCAGGGGGGTGTCTCAGGGCAGGAAAGCCTTGCTCATGGGCTGCTTGTGTTATTTTCCTTCCTTCCTTCCTCACGTTGCCTTTCCTTGTAATCTAAAAGCATCTTTGATCCTTATAGGCTCAAAGGAACTTGCTAACCGGGATGTTAATTTTCAGTTTTGCAATATAAGGAAGAGGAGGCATTTACAAACAGCATTCTTAATGATTCTGGAAACACTCGCCAGAAAAAAAAAAGGTCCAAAAATATAAAACATTTATTCACTGTACTAACTAAAAATTGAAATAAATTATTATCTTAATCAACAATGTGTGAATTTATGGCTGTGGTCAGAATAGAACACTATAAAAATATAAAATCATATAGAAAAGTGGGTAAAATAATAAATACAGGAGGCAGAAACACTGAAAACGTAAGAGCAGTCTGTTATACTTAAATCCAGTGGGAGAGGTATTAAAATATGATGTGGAAACTTTCAGAGGATTCACATAAAACAAAAATATCTAAGGACTGATTTGAGAAATTTGGATTATTTTGTTTGAAAAAAGGGAATGAATTTATAAAGATTCCTAAAGGAATCTAAATAATAATATTTTAATTACACATAATGATATTCATCACTACACAATTTCAATGCCAAAGTAAATTAACAAATATCTTGTAGACAAAATTGAATAAATTATGAAACATCACCTCACTGGAATATTATGCAGTTGTTAAAGATAATCTTGATGAAAGTATGTAATAGCATAAAATATGCTTATGAAACTATAGTAAGATGGAAAAACTTAAAACGTGGTTCAAAATCAAATGCACAGAATTATTATTATTGTGTTTTATAAAATCAGAGGAAGGGAAACAAGACTTGAACAACACATTCAAAAGTACTAACAGGGCATGTGTGTAAGTGGTAAGAATCTTAATACTGATTTTTGTTTTCCTTTTGTCTATTTTCCAATGTTTAATGAGAGAAATGCTCTTACTGTGAAAATCTTTTTACATAAAGTGGGCCATGGTGACTAAATCATAATTTGTTTCTAAAGAGGGACACATTTAGAGTAAAACAGGATGAAGAGGAAACCACAATGGGAACAAAAACAATTTCTTAAAACTGTGAGAAATTCTAACATACATTAGTATTTCATGACAATCCCTTGATTCCAATAATCTTTTCACCTTACAGGACCGGCAACCTATTGATCTTACCACCTTTTCACTACCCCCCAGCTGTCTCCCCCACAAACTAGTCTTCTGTATTGTATATTTTGTATACTACTGCACTTTTGCAAAGTGACTTAATAATAAAATAAGGACATCTAGGACATAGAATAACTATAAATAAGTGGTACTTTAAAAGTAGAAAGATAAATATACAATTAATAACCATAGGACCAGGCTTAAAATGGTAAAAAAATAAATCAGGATCACTTTGCATGTTTATTCAAATGTATGTATACCAGATGATTTTTGTCGGCTAAATATCAAAGATAATTACAATTATGCCAAATTAAATGTTTAACTTTAAACAGTTTTCTTCTTATCTTCCTTTATTCAAAACATTTTGATCCTACCATTTGAATTATTATTTAACATTTGTATAATATTTGAAACTACAAATTAACTAATAAACTAACAAAGCACTAATATATTGTTACGGATCCTGACAATGAATAAAAATTTTTGCTCAATTCAAATTTTGCAGAACTAACAAAGAAGATGACGGTCAAAGCATTAACAAATAAACATTATTCTGTCAATTATTTTGTTAAAAAGAATTAGCAGCGCCTTTTTCCATTCCCACAGACTGCACAGATTAAATTCTAAAGCATGAAAATCCTGGAGCAGGTCATTTCTTCAAATGGCAACAAAGCCAAGATCTGTTAGTTTTTGTCAAAGTAAAAAAAAGGGGGGCGGGGAGCTTTTTATCACAAGCTTTTTTGCTAATAATAACCCACTTTTTCATTTTTGAGAGCCTGCCTGTGAACTAGTAATGATGGAATGATCAGCGGACATATTCCTGTGATTTGTGCTGTTAAAAATTCCATTTGACACTGACAAGAAAAACGAGTATTACTCCCAATAATGTTTGCTTTCTATTTTGTGAAAATACAGTCTTCCCTTGGCAAACACAACGGGTCCCGGGACACAAAGCCTATAAACAAGGAGGGTATTAAAAACTGGGAAAACAAAGCTCCAGTATTTCATGAATGACTTGCTCGCCTGTCACGCCAGCTGAACCAACTTAAACATTCTTCCTTGAACATTTTATCCATGTCTACAAAGGACTAGCAGTAACACACCTATATGGTCCTGTAAGGAAAATAGAAACCAGGTGAGGTTCTCCCTACCTCCACTGGAGGTAAGGACCCTGGCGCAAGGTGTCTGAATGCATAGCCTGGGGCCTGGATAGCGGCGCTGGCACTGCCGTGGACGTACCACTCACCTGGAGCCGAGGCTACCATAGGGCTCTGCTTGCGGGGGCTGATAGAGCCAAGGGGAGCACCACTTGGCAGGTGCTAGGATATCTGAGGTGGCATTGGTCATAAAACCAAGGAAAAAATTCTGTATTCTGGGTAACTAGAATGGCCAGAGGATGCTGGAGTCCACAGTTTTTTGCTGCTGAGGTTGAAGACCCAAAAGCTAAAAACAGGAGGTGAATCACTTTGCCCCTCTTTCATTTTACAGTCTCTTGCCAGGATCTCACACTGGCAAGACCTAACTGGAATTTTGCTGGCAATAAAAACTGTGCAGTATCAGAAACCCGTAATACATGGAAAAGCAGAGAAGGGCAAAAAGGGAGACTGAAGGAAAATAGACAAATGGCTGTCACATTTTCTACCTTCTATGATAATTTTTTCTGTAATATTTCTTTAAAATGATTATATCTAAATTTGCCAGTGAGAATTTGGCATCTCGTTTTTATCATCTTACCAAACGAATAAATAGATAAATAAATAAATAAGATACAAATAGAAGACAAGGATATAATATATAATATAATGTGAAACATATGACTACAAACTAGTTACCTTGTTTAAGCCTGCTATTGAAAAAATTCTGATTTTTCAACTTTAATAAAGGCACATTTAGTCAGTTTTTGCAAATTACAAAATGATATCTATCTTTTCTTACTATCATGAAGCCATGTTAATGTTTTATTTAAACCTTTATAATTCTGTTCAAATTCCAACATATGATATTCATGAACAGATAACTTATGCAAGAAGTAAGCAACCAAGAAAAATTTCTTAGCCTTTGGTAAATACAGATGACCTCCAGTTCAATTCTTTGCTACTCTTCTCATTGCGAATCCCTGTGCCTCTATATTAGCCTTAGTGATATGTGTGACTAATGAAATGCAGGAGGAACTGGGATTGCTGGGATTGCCAAGTCTAGATCATCACACACCTTGTAGCCTCGAGATCTCTTTGAAAACTTACTCTGGGAAAAAAAAAAGAGAGAGAGAGAGAGCTTACTCTGGGTGAAACCAGCTGCCATGTAAGAAATCCAACTGCCCTGAGGCCCCCTTGCTGGAGATATACATGTGGATCCTCTTGTCGACAGTTCCGGCCGAACCCCAACTCCTAGTCAGCCCCTGCAAGGTGCCAAGCATGAATGTGAAGCCACCTTGAACCCTCCAGACCAGCCCGTCTGCAAGCCAAGAACCACAGTCCATGCCATGATGAGCAGAAAACCACCCTGCCGATCTCTACCTAAATCTTTCAGCTATCAAACTGTGAGATACAATAAAATGCTTATTTTGAGCCACTAAGTTTTGGGACAATTTGTTATGTAGCAAGAGGTAATGGGTCGTGGTCTGTCTAATAAGGAAAGAAACGCACACTAAAGCAAATTATCCATATTAAAGGTACCCAGATTATGCTGGTTAATGTATTTAAATCACAAAACACAGTATTCAGGGATGAAGTGTTCTCATACCTTAATGATGAATTTGAAAATTAATACAATATTTGAAGGAAAATCTTTGACAATATGAAGTCGATACAAGTTGAGCTTATGGCCCCTTACTGTGATGAGTCCCTTCAAGGCACTGGGAAGGCCCCTAAAAATTTCTGTTTATAATTTGTATTCTTTTTTTCAAAGGGTCTCCTTCCCAAGTTGTATAAATTTCAGGCCCCACAAAATAGAGTCTGTCCCTGGGGAATGCACATTAATAATCCTAAAACTCTTGTAGCCCTTCTCAGTAATTTATATTTTCCTTAAGAAAATAATTCAAAAGGAAGAGGGACAGCTAAGTTTATAAGACTCTTTATCAGAGCATTATATATAATAGAAAAATAAACTGAAAATAACCCAAATGTTCTATAACATATGAATAATTGAATAAATGATAAACTATCAACTAGGGCACAATGTCATCTTTTTAAAAAGTACTTACAAAATCTCTAATAACACAAAAAATTGTTTATAGTATGGCTAAGTGAAAAAGCTAATTTGGAAAGTTTATATAAACTATGATCTCAAGTATAAAAATGTATATATTACAGATAAAAACTGAAAAGAAATTTGGAGAAGTGAGAATGGTTATGTTGAGTTGATGGTCATGAGATGCAACTTTGTCTTTAATTCTTTTTATTCACATTTGTTCTTCTAAGTCACATCCCATTATGGTCACTGCAAATGATGCAAGCTCTCTCAGAAATCACCGTCTGAGGTTTTTAGAAGAGATATCCTGTAAAAGCTGTGGCTAAACTCAGGGTATTGCTATAATGCCCAAATCTCGGGAAAGCAGACCAACCAGGCTGTGGAAGGCCACTTCTCATATCTCTGTAAAATGTGATGTGGGAAAATAAATTTGTCATTAGGAAGGTAAATTCAGACTCTTGGGGAAGTTTGTCTTCTTTCTCTTCCCCTTTCGCATCATGAATGGCAAAGCAAAACTGTTGGGAGCCAAAAATCGAAGAGCCAAAACTGTTGCCATCTCTATATTCACCATTTTTACACAAAGTGGAATGGACCCACACGCACGCATGCGCACATATACACAGCTTCAAGTAGACATATTTAAAGAAACCCTTAGCTATTGTAATAATTTTTTGGATATTGTGGCATGGTGGCCAGAAATCTCAAGATCTGGGGGCTAGTTCTGGGCTTGTGGCCAGCCAGTTATGTGACTGCAATGACATCTTGCTGGCTGAGAGCCTCATGTATATATCTGTAAAATGGAGGGATCGTCAAGATGTGATCACCTCTCTTTGTTATATCACACTTTTAAATAATCAGATTTCAGATGACAAAATTTTTGGCACTAGAAAAGAACCGAAAGGAAAGCCAGATTCTGACACAATTCACTGATGACAGAGCAGCGGACCCAGCTTTCCTTCTCTTCTCCAAAACAGTGCAACCAAGTGATGGCCCCCGCACCCCACGTCCTTTCCCTTTAATTTTCATTAGAGTAACACAGGGAAAGACATTTTAAACTGACCCGGTGGCAGAGATACAAAGAGCCTCTAAGGAGGTCTCCCTCTTTTCACTGTGCCTCACTCGGGTGCTGGCCGAAAGCCAACTCGACCCCCGCGCTCCTGCAGCAGAGCTTCAGTAGGCAACTAGGAAGGCAAGAACGTGTCGGGCATTATAGTTCCACCCAAAACATCATTTTGCTGTATTCAAGAGCAATAAGGAGAGCCTCCCTTTCAGGTTGGTCCCACGGTGTGAATTTAAACTCACCTACCACATCTTTCCGTTAAAAGCCGCTCTGGTACTAAAAGCAGACATGCGAACCCTTTACAACACGCAGTTCTTCTAGTCTTATCTCTAAATCAGTTTCATTACTCCAGCCTCCTATCAAAATGGCCTTTACAGAGTGATGACTCACCACTACCTCCTTGGTTTTTACTCATGGTACAGATAAGATGTGACCACATATGAAATTTCTACATAGTTTTTGAAAACTCTAAACAGGGAATTTGCCCATTGTGTTATCATATAAAGCCCTGTATTGATAATTATTCTCAGACTTTAGGGAAAGGAAAAATTTCTTCCTCCTAATCTTAATGTTTTCTTTTATTAAAAGACTGGTGTCACCTCGTGCTTTGGGTTTTACTTTGGCTTCCTACTAAGGAAGCTTAGGCTAGGTTTTTGTGCATTTTCAGTAATAGTCCCATATCCCCACTTTTGGTTTGTTTGTTTAATATAAGTTATCTCCCCCCACAACCCCAACCAATCATACCCTGTCATTATTATGTGAGGCTTAGCTTCTGTTGTTAATGGTTTTCGATTTTATTGTGTGCATATTTTTATGATTAGATACTTTGAGTCATATTGGGGAAAGGTAACATATAAATATATAATGGTGTGTATTGGTATATGTATATATGTGTCTGTTGTATGCAATATATATTGTCATTCATTATCACAGAAAACATATCTTTAGAACTGAAACCACCTTAGCAATAACTTAATTAAATGGTTTCTAACATCATTCTCTCGTGCATGGAGAACCTATTTCTTTAAAGGAAATATTGTCCAGAACTTAAAGAAATAGAGTTGTAAAATAAATAAATAAAAGCAAAGTTCATCTGGTTGAAAGGTAAGGGGATAAAAGGTCACTACCTTCACCTTGCTACCACCCTGTCCACTGCGATGTGGAACTCTGGAGTCACTCCACAGAACTCATAGTTGTCCATGGTGCACATTTAAATACTACTGATCAACTTCAGTTGTCTTCTTTTACAAATATGGAGACTAAGATACGGAAGTTATGACTTATCTAAAAACACTTACCTAGTTGGTGATTAAGTCAATATCAGATCCCAGGTTCCCTGACTTCCAGATGTTTATTTTTTTCACAACAGAAAGCTAAATCCCAATATTGGTTTAACATTAAAATTGTGGGGCTTGAAAAAAAGTTGAGTGATTTGGGATTTTGTTAAAAATTAAAGAAAGTCTGAGATTGTCTTAAACTCAGCCAGACAGCAAACACTATTTTTTCTTTTTCCTCCTCCTCCCCCGCCTATCCAGCAAGGAGCTGCAAAGATTTGCTTTCAACAGGTTCTGCCACTTGCCTAGTCCCTATGCAAACATATTAGAGCTAAATTTTTTGACCCTCTGAGTAAAGAATCATGTGGCTCTGCATTTTTTGTATATTAAATAATCATAGCTAAGATAAAGATTCTGCGGAATCTTAGGAAAAACTTGATTTTCTTTCTTGAGTTTTTAAAGTTGGCCTGTCTTTGATTTTTAAGATTATACGTATCAAATTCTCTTGTCCATTTAGAAAAACCTGCACGTGTTCTTATGTAGCCACCATCAATAAACTGGGGAATGAATTAAGCGAGGAATGAGTTAACTTGGAATAACCTGAGGACTGAATTAATTGAGGAATGAATTAACTTGCAAGCATGGTTTATTTTACAAATGTCTCCAGATGAAAACCAAGAAAGTAGAATGTAACTGCATTATGCACAACGGTTTCAGACAAACTCTGGATAGACCATGGAAAGTTTAAAAAGCCATATTTGAGCTGCAGAATTCAAAGTCACAATTCTTTACACTCAATTTCAGATGAAGCAGAAAACTTTCAGTCAAATTTAGATCATCTAATAGTAGACTTAACATCATGGCTTTTAGGAGAAAGATTTTTACTGTTTGTTTTCATTTTTAGTCCTTACAATATACAGGCTTATTTTTTCACTAGAATATATACACAATTTCATTTATGGAAAAATTTATTTAATAAAAACTATTTTGGGGTGCCTGGGTGGCTCAGTCGGTTGTGTCTGCCTTCAGCTCAGGTTATGATCTCAGGGTCCCAAGATGGAGCCCCATGTCAGGCTCCCTGCTCAGCGGAAAGTCTGCTTCTCCCTCTCTCTCTGCCCCTCCTTATCCCTCACTTGTGCTCTTTTTCTCTCTCTCTCTCAAATAAATAAATAAAATCTTAAAAAAAACCCAAAACCACAACCATTTCAACATAAACCATTTCAAGGATCATAAGAAGAAAACACCACTCTCTAGTGGTGAAACCTTGAAACAGCAAAGTCCTGAGGGCAGACCATCTTCTGCCTGTGTGACAGGCACTGCCTCATCCAGGTACCGGGAGTAACAGGAGGGTCTGAAGTTTGGATATTAGCAAAGAAACCTCAAGAAGACTACAATATCTAGAGGTTCCTGAGGGCATCGGATACCTGGGGCATTGAGGAGTATGGTGGGAAGAGAAGCAAACCACTGACAAAAAGATATTGATCAAAGCAATGTCTGATCTCCTTTTATGAGGACTGGGAAAAACCTGGTAGTAATTAAACTAGTGCCTAAGTAAAGTCCCGGGGACTTTTCTGAATCAGAATTAGCCATTGAATCCAAATGCAACATGGGAGATCAAGAGGGATAAAGAGCCAAGAGAATCATGCTATTTCAGGATGTAAACAATGAACAAAGCAGGACTGCCAAAGACTTGAGTTTAATGGATGTTAGTCTCCTAGTGGGCATGAGAGGATGAAAGGGGATCAATTGGCCAGAGTAAACATTGAAGGCTTACCCAGACAAGTAAACATTTTGTCCAGGCTCCACCCTTTGATTATTCAATCATGTCTTGATAAGCTACTGAAGTCCGCCCCTGGTCCGAGCTTCCATTCTGGAATTCTCCATTCAAATTTCACCCTCATTTTTGGTATTTTTCAGTTTTGCTCTACTGAAGCAAGATTTTTATGAGCATTACCAATTTATAAGTCAGATTACATATATATTATCCAATTAATCAGAAGAATCAATCCCATACACCCCAACAAGCAGCCTTGATATAGAACAAATCTTTCAAATGAGACGCAAAATAGGAATAGAAAGTAATAATATCAGTTGTCATGGCAGTGAAGAGCTCATGAAAAAGAGAGATGTACAGAAGACTCTTAGTAAATCCTTTTCCCATTAAAGTATGATGATGAGACTATGCAGAATGAGGCTTTACTAAATGATTAAACATTATAAACTACTTTTAAAAATGCAAAGCCCTCCATAGATACTAGATCCTATATGAGTTATTATTCTGCTGCAGTAAAAAAGGGAGGATGGTAATAATAGTAATTTGAATTTATGGAAGGCCTATCATCTCAGACACTTGTGCTTTTGAATGCCAGCTTATTAATCCTCAGGGCTATCTTAGGAGAAAAGTAGCCAATGTTATTAGCTCTTTTTGCAGATAAGAAATTGAGACACAGACAGATTATGTGGCTTATAAAGGCTTGCACAAGGAAGCTAAGAGCAGAAGGAAAATTCCTTAGCTACAAAGGTGGGAATGTGGTCCATAGATAAAGAGTTGGCAGATTTGACCTCCCCATGTCCAGACATATCAAAAAGTAGGCACCATCCCAAACAAAGCCATCTGAGGCAAACGGGGATTACACAGAGAAAGGATCTGAGAGTGTGTGGTGGAGTGTTGGAGGCAGCCGTTCAACACAGGAGAAACCGGTTAAGTACACAGGTGGAGGGTTTGGCTTGCCTTGCTCTGCCCAATGGACATGTCGGCATCCTCGGCCTGAGCCCCATCCCTTGCTCTAGCACCACCCGCCCCCTCCACACCCTCCATCAACCCTAGGGAGATCATCATATAACCATCAGGAAGCAGTCACTTCAAAACCATGCCCTAAATAAGGATTAGAATAAGGGAATAAGTACAATTGCTCAAATTAAATAGGAAGCACACAGTGACAACAGAGCACTTACTAACATGAGAATTAAACAACAAAATGAATGAAGAGGAAATCACAGAGGTGAGTCAAGAGTACATAAAGTGTCATCCAAAATAATACTGCAGAATCTACTTTCAATCCTACCCTCTTCTTTTAGTAAAAGAAGAAAAGAAAAAAAGAAAAAAGAAAAGAAAAAGACTATTTTTATTTAAAAATCAATAATTATTTTTATTTGAAAATAATGTTTAAAATAAATTTAAAAATAAATAAAACTAAATGTTCCTCCAAAATGAATCAATAAGAAAGTTGTGAATTATACATATTTTCATAAAGGAAAAAACCCTTAAGAGCAGAATTTTAATGCAGTTCTGATTTAGCCAAATCCTGTACAATTATTAGCAAGATAGAGAATAAAGGAAAACAAGTAGCTATACCATTTGGTATGCACATGCACACACACACACGTGCATACACACGTATATACTCATTTAAAAGATTACTAGAAATGGACAGCTACAGAGAAGCATAAAAATACCTCTCCATAACAAATAGTATACTAAGTTATATTTCAAAATTATAACAACAAAAACTGAAGAAAAAACATGATGACATCCAAGAAGAAAAGAAGTTACTGAGAGACCTCTGTTATCAACATTCTCAACCAACTTACTGATCATAACAACAAATCCTGGAAGAGAAAATAAACTGTCAAATTGTGCATAGGTTAATCACAGGGACTTTGAACTTCAGGAAATTGCCAAACCCAACTCAAGACATGGAGATCAAGCAAAGTAATTACACAAGAGGGGAGCCAAAGCACTGCATGCAGCCATTAGTATCTAATTTCCTCTTTGTTTTGGCCAGGAGAAAGATTCCCCTTTATGCACAGTTAGGCTTCTAAAGCTATCCCTTGACATTATAGCCTAGAAACATGGGTGTTTCCAATATTGGAAGTTTATAAAAACCAGGCAATATTTTCATGCCCATCCCTTGTTTGCAGGCAGAGTGGATATTCCTTGAGAACACCCAGGTATCATACACTGGCCAGCATCCATTCTGATAGGTCAGTGTCCATGCCATATCCACGTTGAATATTTTTAATATCACTCTGCATCCAGGAAAGTGTTAACCTAAGACAACCCAACCTAGCTGTGCATTGGTCTTTTTTAAAACCTTCAAAGATGACTGGGTATTATTTACTAGAATGGATTACTATTTTTATGTTTCTTTATTTGAAAATAGATATTCTAAAGAGAGAAAGAGAGAGAAGTGATACTGTGTCATCAGAATTGATGAATCAAATGTGGAGATGATCTGGATGGATGCTGGTCCAACCCAGCAGAAGGCTAACACATGTGTAGGTATAACAAAAGACAGGAATGAAAGTAGCATCCAGGATCATAAGGACAGGAGACACCCTTCAGCCTGTCTGCCCCAGAGTATCATGTAGTAATTATGAAATGGGTTCTGAAGATTGTGCTATTTGGTTTCCATTGGTGGCCACACTGGAGCGTGTACAAAGAAGGGTGAAGAGTGCTTCAGGTAAAAGGAATTTGATACAGGGGAGAGAGAAGCAAGTGTGAGTAACAGCTCATTCAGGAAGCAAGTAGTTGAGGAAGGCTGGGCCATAGCAGTGCAGTAGGGACTGAGGTGAGAGGACAGAGGAAGTGGCAAGAGGAAAGGATGCAGAGGTTGGCAGAGCTGGGCCTGAATGACCTTACAAGACACACTGAGGAACTTGAACTTCAGCCTAAAGGAAAGAAGACACAGAGGAGTTTAAATCAAGGGAATGACAGGATCTGATTTATGATTTACACTGTAGAAATATGAAAAGCACCAGGTGGAGCAGAACCAGAGACAAGGGAAAATGGCAGCAGCCTTAATGAGGAGAGTGGTCATGAGAGTGGACAGAAGTCAACAGAGCCCAACTCATTCTCTGTCTTTCAGTCTTGAGCTCCCAGGGACTACGAGTTCTCAAGACATCCTCAGATTCTGTTTTTGAGCTTCAGCCTCCAAGGATGAACAATTTGGAGGTAACTCCCTTAGTCCATGCGCCAGTTGGACCTTCCTGGCCTCCTAGAAAGGAAGGCTGTGTGTGTTCATACTCACTGCCAATGATCATTTCCCACCATTGCTCCTGTATTCCCCACCCCCCATAAAACAGTCATCTGCAACAAACCACTAGATGTTTAGTGTGAAGCAGTTTTATTATAAATTTCGTTGATCTTCATTCGTAAAAAACAACAGAGAGCAAGTCTCAAAACAATCTAGACATATCCAAGTCAGTGAGAAGCTTTTTAGAGACCCCTACTGAAGTGAAGGAATAACGTGGATAAGGGCAGATATTTAGGACTTGCTATTGCTACTAATACCTTTCCCATTCATTAAAACTATGTTTTAGTTGAATCTACCTCTGTGAATAAATGTTATGAATTGTGAAATGGCAGGTATTAGAAACAAGACTGTGTTTCCCACAAATAGTAACAATATAGAGAAGGGCAAAGCCTCCTTCCCTTAGGATTTCTAGATTTTAGAATATTCCCCATTGTATTGTGAAAGTAGAGTGAAGCTGATTTTATACTTTATTTCTGATTTGAAGTAAAAAAATGTGGTTAAGAGGAAAGAACATAGGAAAGCCCTGGAATCAAAGAACTTGATCAAGTTCCTAAACCTCTCTGATCTTCATTTTTTATCTATTAAGTGGTAATGATAATTATGCCTTTGCCACTGTGTTTTTTAAGAACTAAATGGTTCAATATCTGTTTTAAGGACCAAATATTCTGTGGTTTTAGGAATTTTTCCAAATCTCCCCTGTCAAAGCAGGTAGTCAAGAGCTACATGTAGCTACTAAACACTTGAAATATGTCAGTGCAACTGGGGAATAGAATTGTTAATTTTAATTCATTTTAATTAATTTAATATTTAAAAGACACATGTGGCTATGATTGCCATCTTGGAAAGTGCACTTTAGAATACGGTTTTAGTTTCAATTATTCCTACTGCCAAGTTAATTAACTCTATTCCACTCTGGAAATCCATGAATTAGTATACTGTACTTATTTAAGACTGGTTCCTTAAATGTAGGCAAAGATAGGTACGTGATCATTCTAAAAACAATTGCGAGATGAATTCAGAATGCAACTGCATTTCTATCTACCACTTTCCTTTTAAAAATGTATTCACTGGGGGGAGTTTTTTCCAATACCACTAATAAAAATTCCCTAGTTGGCCTCGTGTATCTTCTGGTCACTCTTAGACCGAAAGAAAATCCTGCTGTTATTTTAAGTTGCAAAATGCAGTTTTGTTTCATAAATTAGAATGTCTCATCCAGTACTTCCATCAGTACACCAGCCTCCCAGCGTTAAGACAGATCCCTCTGCCTTGCAGCTCTACAGCCTTTGGGGGAGGGAGTGCTGTGTGCACCTTCTCTTTTCCTGCCTCACCTCCTCCATCACCTGACTTGCAAGATCCTGGTACTGAAGACTCCAAAGTTGGGGAATAGGGAAGGAAAGGGAGAGATAAAACAGAACTTTGTACTCTACTGGTATGACTGAAAGCTGTTTTTGTCTCTGCTTATATTTATTGCTGATACCGTGGGCGGGGGGTGGGGGGGGTGGGGGGGTAGGTGTGCACTCGCAGGACCATGTGTAAATGAGCTCTGGGGGATCCTGAGAGGCTTATGACTGCACTGCTTGTGAAATGAGTAACGTAGCTAATTCTTCTGTCAGCTACGCCTCCTCCAGCCGTTTGGTGTGTGTGTGTATGTGTGTGTGTGTGTGTGTGTTGTAGCAGAAAGACACTTCAAGCTTTCCAGGAGTTCGCAATAAAGCCACTTCCTCAAAGTTTGAGATTAAAAAGTACCATTCCTCACTTCTGCCCCTCTGCATTGGGTTAGCTCTCCAAATCATTCTCACAAAATCCTGTGTTTTTTCTCCCTATGGTTTTTTTTTTTTTAAAGATTTTATTTATTTATTTGACAGAGATAGAGACAGCCAGCGAGAGAGGGAACACAAGCAGGGGGAGTGGGAGAGGAAGAAGCAGGCTCATAGCGGAGGAGCCTGATGTGGGGCTCGATCCCAGAACGCCGGGATCACGCCCTGAGCTGAAGGCAGGCGCTTAACCACTGTGCCACCCAGGCACCCCATTCTCCCTATGGTTTTTTATAACCTGGAAGTGAGTGAGGAGCTCAAGAGCTGTAAGAATATCCCCAATTGGGATTTTAGTCAGACACCTCTTTTTGGTATCTCCAATCAATTATCTTAGAATCTTAGCCAAAATTTCCAATTTAATATCCTATTACTTTGCAAAAATGATCACTGCAGCTGTGTTAATGTTAAAGACTAGAAAGTACATAACAATTGCCAATAGGAGACCAGTAAATAAGTTTTGACATATCTATAACCATTGTGGTAAAAAAAAAAAAAAAAAAAAAAAAAGGTGTGATATCTTCATATGCAATGTTATGAATGAATCATCAAAATATTAAGGAAAAAAGGCAAGGACACCAAATACTACATATGTTTAGAATATTTATTACTGAAAGAATTCAGAAGAAACTGCAGACTGCCATGCTGTGCTTCTGAGGACAGGATTTGCAGATGAGGAATCTGAAACTTGGCATTTTAACTTACTTTTCACTCTCTAAGCTTGTATATTACTGGATTTTTAATTGTGGGTAAGAATTACTTTATGTCTTTAAAATATCTTTGTAAATATATTCAGACAGATATTAAAGCCTCTCTCGATTGTTCAATTTTTAAAAATACTATTTTCAAGTCTTTCTATCTGGCACAGAGTCTCTAACACCTTTTTATCAGAGTATCTAACATCTGGCATCCCAACACAAATTTGCCTAAATGGTGGTCTGAGTGAAATGCGCTACCTAAATAACTGACCAGCTCATTTATAGCATCAACCTTTGGAAATCTGACTGAAACACCAAAGACAGACTAAATGAGTCTATATTTTTGATTGGTAAGGGAGCTGTAACAAACATACTTTCTTTTCCCAGGAGAATATGGAAAAATAGACTGGATAACAGGTATAACATTAAACTACATTCATACTAGAAGTTTGAAAGCTACGTTTAAATACAGAGGAATTAAGTTTACATCTGGAAAATGATGCTTGATTCTTGATATTCAAAGGCAAATAATTTTTTACTGAATTTTCAATTTATTGAAATAATCCAAAAAAGAGAGTCACCCAGTGAGTAGTCTCTGCTGGAGACAGGCTAGTTTTCAGTCGAACAAGGATAGAGGCTCCTCCTAGTAGCTTAGTCTAAGGGTCTAGAATTAAATTTAGCTATACATATCAAGGAGAAAATTTCAGTAAATAAAAAGAAAGTTTGGTATATGAATCGACATGTGAATTAACACAACTTATTTTCTTTAGAGTGGCAAAAAGTAATAAGAGAAACCCACATAAAGTTTTGCCTTTGATACATCTTCATGAGGTCAAACTGGTTAGTTTCTAGTAATGTCAGTTTGGTCATAATATATTTCTTGTAACTTCAGTCAGGAAGACAAATTGAAAGCTGTGTTGTAGAATTAAACAAAAGTAAGCATTTAACTCCATGCAAAAGGAAAGAAGAAATTAAAAAAGGAAAAAAAACCTAGAACACAATGTAAGTCACAGTATTACAAAAGATATAAATATTCTAAAAATGTTTTTCCAAGACAAAGTAAAAGTTGCAAGTAGCCCAGATCCCACAGGTCTTCCTTGGTCCTCTTCTTGAATTGTCCTGTCTACAGCTAATTTGCTCGTCACCACGGCTTCCTAAAACTCCCTTTCCTCTACTTTCTTGCATTAATATCCTACTGGTTTTCCTGCTATTGCTTTGATCATTCCTTCCATGTTTTCTTCAGTGACTCCACTGATGTTATCTGTTTATTTAAATATTGTCCATGGTTTTCTTGTTCTTTTCACTCTCAGTGATCTCTTTGAGTTATCCCAGCCTTCCCCATGATTCTAAGTACCATTTTTATGGGAAAAACTCACTGATCTTTGTCTCTAACCTAGATCTCTGCCCTGAGCTGCAGAACCTTAACAGCCACCTTCAGAGTGTCTCAGTGTGAATGCTGCCATACCTTTATATATCTGCATATGCACCTCAAACCAACATATCCATGGCAGAACTCAGCTCTCTTTCCTGATCTTCAACAAAAATTCCTATTTTTTCCCCCAGAACTCTGCCTTTGTTGATGGTTTTGCAATCTTCTGGTATATCAGATTAAAGCCTTGGAGTCCTCTTGAACTCCAACCTTTCTCACACATATCATATCCATCTACTTGGTAAACCTTGCCACAGTCTCTTTCTATGTAATGCCATGGCAACTGCCCTGGGTTAGCCCTTATTACATCTTTTCTGGAGCCCTAATCCCCTCTCCATTGCACTAGCCTTCCACTTTCTTGTCCCTTCTTTCCCTACACTATATTGCCCATTGCACGAAAGTCATGTCATTGAAACACAGGTCTAGTCATAGCATTCTAGTGTCTGACCCTGCCCCTCTACTGAAACTGCTCTGGACAAGACTTCCACAGAAATGTAGAGGCCACCTTTCATTCTTGTTAGGCATTGCTCTGACATGTGACACTGTTAACTTCTCCCTTGTTGGAAGTTCTCCTCCTTTGTCTTCACTCACTCTACTCGCCATTGGATTTCCTCCTATTTCTCTGGCCTCTCCCTCTCAGTCTCCACTATGGCTGTTTCTTCCTCTGATTAAATCTTCATGTTTTACGTCAGAGGACACACCATGAGCCCCCTACTCTTCTCATTCTGCAGTCCTCAATACCTCTGGAGATCCCATTCACAACCATGATTGTAGCTATGTCTAGGAATTGCTGACTCCCACATCCTTCTCTTTGCATCCCTGATTCCCAGATCTGTCTTATTGCTTAAATAATTTTTTTTGTGAATAGTCATAGGCAAGTCAAAGTTCACTAGCCTCAGCTGAATTCACCTATCTTTCCTCCCAACCCCATTTCTCCTGTCTTCCCTATCTAAGGCAACAAGGACACCACTGCCCACTCAGTTAGTTACCCATGTCAGAAACGACATAATCCACAATCAATTTTACCCCATTCCTGCCCCCAGCCACTCTCCCTAATCCACTAAGTTCTGTAAAATTAATATCTAAAAATTTCTGCCATGTTCCAACACTAATGTGGCTTCATTTGTGTAGGCTCTATTTTTTTCTCACCTAGATTTCTGCAATAAATCTTACCTGGTCTGCTGCTTCCAATCTTTCCTGTTCTCCCTACATAATATTTTTTAAATGATCCTTCTAAAATGAAAGTTTCATCAATTCAATTTCTTGTTAAGTATTCTATGAGCGTTTTCCTTCTTTTGCATGATATGGTCAGGAGTTTTAGTGGGTATTATGACCTATAATCCAAATTCTAGCAATTTATCTTTAAAAATTCTCAGGTGTGTCCTAAGATTTTTGTACAATAATATTCAATGTGGCACTACTCAAAAGAGGAAGTATGGGGAGGAATAGATATTTTCAATACTAAAGGACTAGATAAATTATCACATACAAATGAGCAATTTCAAATTATGTTATTGAAGGATATACAATGACATTGAAATGTGTACTTTATTATTGGGTGAACTAAAATGATCGTGACATTTTTTATTAATTATTCATTCTTAATATCTGTTATTGTCATGAAAAGGGGGGATACACACATACACACAAATCTTAAAGATGTACATCCTTGTTAAGTATGACTGTGGTTCTTAAATTCTCCACAGTGAACATGCAACACTTTTGAAGCTAGAAAAAGCAAATAAATGCTATTCTATAAAAGACTATACTCATAGATGAATGAATAAAGGTGTGGTACACACACAAAGACATGCACACACACACAGAGGAATATTACTTGGCCATAAAAATGTGATCTTGCTATGTGTGACAATATGATGGACCTAGAAGGCATTATGCTAAATGAAATAAGTCAGACAGAGAAAGACAAATACCATATAATTTCACTTATATGTGGAATCTAAAAAATAAAATATAAATAAACAAACAAACAAAAAGCATAATTAGACCTATAAATACAGAGAATAACTGAGGGTTACCAGAGAGGGGAGGGTGGTGGGGGATGGGCAAAATGGGTGAAGGGGAGTGGGAGATGCAGGCTTCTGGTTATGGAATGAGTAAGTTACAGGAATGAAAGGTACATGGGTAGTCAGTGGTAATATAATAGGGTTGCATGGTGACAGATAGTGGCTACACTTGTGAGCATAGCATAACTGACTACATCGTATAATCGAAACTAATGTAACATTGTATGTCAACTGTACTCAAATTAACCAAAAAAAAAAAAAAAAAGACTAAACTCAGTTGTTAAATTTCTTCAAACGATTTTCTTTATCCCCAAAACCACCTTGGATTATCTCCCACTGTGGTCTTCCCACTTCTCACTACACTTTCCCAGCCTGCATTAGATATCTCTATTCTGTGCAAACCCCTGTTTTAGTTCTCACGCTGTATTATCAATTTTATATACTTATTTGTCACTCCCTCTGTAATATGAGCTCTTCCATCTCTACAACCCCAGCACAAGCAAAGCACAGGTAGAATAAATGTTTACTGAATAAATTAATAAACAATGCAACTCACCTCACAGTGACTCATACTGATTCCTCACTGCCTTCAGAAAATAGCACCACTTCTAGGACCAATGTTTGAAAATCCTTTGTAACTAGATACAACCTGTCTTTCCAGTTTTATTCTCTTTGGTTTTTTGCCCCCAGTTCCCCAAATACTAAATCTCCAAGCACATCTGTCTACAGGGAGAGATGGTGCAAGAATCTTGTTCAGTTCTGTGTCCCAAACTTAGTTCAGTGCCTCACACAGTACAGATGTTCAGAAATTATTTGTTGAATTAATGATTGGATAAATGAACTTCACCAAATATATCTTGTATTTTCCACTTCTGCATAAAAAATAAGGACATAGGTCTCAAATATATTCCATTTTATAAAAAGCCACTCCCTTCCTTTTCTTGCCTCTTTAACTTCTTTTCTCTCTCTCCAAGGCTCAGTAAACTTTGATAATCTATAAGGATCATTTTCTAATTTTCCTAGGCAAAATTAAATTAAATGTTCTTTTGATGTAACTTAAATATTAACTAGATTCTAAACTTTTGGAAGTTAAGGATTATGATACCTTAATGTCTCTCTTCCCAGCCTGTTCCCACTTATCCTTTCTCACCTGTCTTAACTGGAATACACTGAGTATATATTAAACCCACCAACACTACTTACTACTTATTGATGTAGTATTTTTGTGAATCAGTTTCTTCATCTCTAAAATTGGCATAATATCATTATCTGCCCCCTAAAATTAATTAAATAGGACAATATAATGAAAGTGCTTAGGACAGCACTTGGTACATGGTAAGCATTCAATGACATTAACGGTTGTTAATATTATCATCACTATTATTATTAATATAACTAATACTAAAGTGAGTGTCTGTTAGATGGACAGGTGATTTAATGTCTCACACTGGTTGAAAAATAAGAAAGTTGATTCGCAATCAAATTTTGCACTATATTTTAGAGATTAGAATGTTCCAAACTTATCTTAGTCACTCAGATGTCACAAGTGTCTGGTTTTCAGTTACATCTGGAAAGGCTATTTATTTAGAACATTTGAGATAAATAAATGTGTTGAGAATGGGTAGAAACAGTTACTCTCATTCATTTTGGCCTGGAATAACATGTGGTATAAATATTTTGGAAAGCAATTTATTATCAGTATCTCATAAAATTGAAGATGCATATGCCTATGGCTCAGCAAATCTATTCCTTGAAATAGTCACTACAGTAATTCTTACATTCCTACCCAAGTGCATATGTAAGAATATTTATCATAGTGCTACTTACGATAGCTAAATACCACATAGCTATGAAAATGAATAAGTTGTGCAACAAAATCAACATGGATTCATCTCCAAAGTGCAATGTTGAGAAAAAAGAACAAGTTGCAGATGAATAATGTATACTCTAATGTTCATATAAATGTTTTTAAACATTGGATATATTCACATAGTGGCAGGAAGAATAAAAACATACAAATAAAGACAGATAAAAGAATAAAAGCATACAATGGAGAGATAATGTACAAAGACAGGATAGTAGCAACCTCTGAGGTGGGAAAGTGGGAAACAGGATCAGGGAGAGTGCTGTATTTTTTACAACTTCTAATATTTTATTGTTTAAGCTGGGAATCTTTGTGATATCTGCCTATCCTTAAAAGCTATCTACTATGTATTGTACATATTGGGGAAGCATCTAAGTTAAGTGCCTTTCCCAGTAGAAAGAGAACACATAGAAAACTCCACTTTACCATTCCTAGAAATTAAACCTGGTGACTGACTATTCTCCTGGCTAAAGATGAAGATGTTTTTGTTTATTCTCATGAAAGACCCTATAAAGGAGCCTCATCTCTGAGCAAGATGGTGACTACAGTAATTAAGAGAGAATTCTCTGGAGAAAATTAAATCTTGGGAGGAAACAGTCAACCTCCTCTCCATTTCCCTGGTTTTCCCTAGATACCTGAAGGTTCTCCATTTATCCTTGAGTGGGGGAGGAAAAAGATCAGGGCTGAGTTTCATTTTAAGGAGTGATGTGCTTGCTGTCTCCACTTCTCTGGCCAACTCTGATGGCTTTCTAAAATTCCAGCCCCATGTGATTAACAATGCAGTTTCCCTTTCCACTGGAAGGTTGATTCATCTTATTTCCAATTTGCCTATAGCACAAAGGATCATTTCCCCAGCAAACTCTAGCTCTCTCTCTTTTGTCTCAGTGTCACTGTAATTCTCTTAGGCCACCAAACTTAACTCAAGAGCAATGTGGTGGTTGTCTTTTTATAATCACTAGTTTTCTTTTTTATTGAATTACTTCCTCATCCCTCTCTTCTTTTCCATTTTCATTCCCAGCACCCGTTGTTTATCCATGCTCAGATTATTAAGACCTATGTCCAAAGACTCTGCCTGCATTTGTGTTCCCTGTGCACCAAACAACTTATAAGCCATTCCTTGGATGATCTTCCTAAAGCACAACTTTCATCATGTGTCTGGGTCAGGACACCACCTAGAAGCTGAAGCCCAAATCTCTTTAAAGCTTCTACAATCAACCTTATTCCAGCATCATTATCCAAAGATAGCCATAGAACACCAAATATCCTTCCTTCCCAGCTATACATAAACATAACTGATTCCACTTTACTTCCTAATTTTTTGTATTTGACTGTGCCTTTACTTCCATGTTTCCCAAACTTCAGGCATTCTGGCATCTTTTCATGATTTTTCCATTAGCAAGTATGATCTGAACTATTTTTTACTTAATATTCTCTGTAAATCCACTCTGATTTTTAGCTCAAATAAGTATTATAAAAGCACATTTCTAGCAGTATCATTAATGGGAAAAAAAACAGTGTCCATTGGAATAAATAGGCAATAACTATAAAAACAAATGTTATTCTGAAAGTTAAGTTACAACTTAAATACCTTTTGCCTGTTAAAATCATTGAGCCTATTACTTACTCTATAGTTCTTACAAAGGAGAATTAAAAACAAGTGTTGGGGGGGCGCCTGGGTGGCGCAGTCGTTGCGTGTCTGCCTTCGGCTCAGGGCGTGATCCCGGCGTTATGGGATCTAGCCCCACATCAGGCTCCTCCGCTGGGGCCTGATTCTTCCTCTCCCACTCCCCCTGCTGTGTTCCCTCTCTCGCTGGCTGTCTCTCTGTCACATAAATAAATAAAATCTTTTAAAAAAAAAAGTGTTGGAAGCAAGTTTCAGTTAAAGACAACAGTAAAACTTTGTTCTTGAAAAATTGAAAGAAATTTGCAAAATATACTAACTTCCTCACAGCATTACTCAATGTTATTGATTGTCCGGTATATCTACTGCCTAAAATCATATCATCTATGTGAAGTTTAGGAAATACTGCTTTAGATGAGATAGTCTCTTCACCTTTTTCTGCCTATTTCAACTTTGCACACCTTTCAGGTATGGCTAAAACTCCACCACTTCCCACGGTGTCCTCTTAATATTCAGTAGGTCACAGCCTCCCCTTCCTCGGCAATTCTAGGTACACGTCTCTTCACTCCATTCTGCTTTTGACAGACTCAGATAAAAGTTTGGAAGTTTATTTCTTCTAATCTCCAATAATTACAGTTCAAGCAAAGATTTATGGAGTTCCTTTTATCCCCCGATACTAAACATCACACCTTCTAAGGAGTGGGAATTAATGAACAGTGATGCCACGAACGGGAGGCATGATTAATGGATTAGCACTTCCTCCCTTTAGCTATTTATGAATACATTTCTCTTATAGTAGATCAGGATCCCCTCAAGGACTAAGCCTCAGTCACTCTTTAACTCCAAGGCCCTGCCCAGTGGGAGAACACTGCAGGATTGCTAGAAGTAGTTGTTAAATAAATAAACGACACTTCCTAGAGAAAGTAGGCCAGAAATGGCATTCAATGGCAAAAACAGTGCTGCTCTGATAGGCAGTATTTGCCAAGTGCTTCTGCAGTTTTCCTTCTCCTCTATTTTCATTCTGATGTTACCCTGGATTTGCTGACATAGCTCCTGAGAGGATTTGAATTCATGTGGTATATCACATGCAAAACCTTGCACACTTGTCACAAATACTTGTTGCTATCACCTTTAGTTATCACCAAATACCATAGGAGATAGTCTTAATAGACAGCTAGGAATACATATGGTCTTTCAAGAAAGGATTTCCCCAAAGTTCAACAATGACAAACAAAATTTTAGCTAATACATTTTAAGATAAAGTGGCATTTAACAGATCCTGTCTTGACAGTCTGTTATTTCTAAGACACAGACACATAAAAATAATCTGTTTATAAATAAGCTAAAAGGAAGGTGAGAAAACCTGAATAAATAATGCAACTGAGATGTAACTAATAATTATGACTTCTTAATTCCTAGATTCTGTACAATACCCATAAAATAATATTGAATATTACTATTATGAATTAGAGATAATCATATAATTAAGGAGACTATTAAAAGATGACCACTAAGGTAGAGACAACTTTAAGAACATACCAGAAAGGCATCATCATCACTATTAATTATTGGTATGTAAAAACCAGAAACTAACATAGGTGATCCAATCTCAATCCTCTGAAAATGGACTTAAAAATTTTTCAAGAATGAGGGATGCATTAACAAATTGGAGGCACCAGAATTTTCACCACATGTTCTTTGATCTATTTTTTTAAAATTGTGGTGAAAAACATTTAATGTGAAATTTATCAACTTGACCATTTGTAAGTGTACAGTTAAGTAGTGTTAAGTATATTTACATCGTGTGCAACCAATCATCAGAACATTTTCAAACTGCAAAACCAAAACTCTATACCCATTAAACTTTTCCTATTTTCCCCTTCCCCAACCCCTGGCAACCACCATTCTGCTTTCTATTTCTATAAATTTGACTACTCTCAATACCTCACATAAGTGGAATCACTTTATCACTTTAAACAGTTTCTTCAATCTGCTTTTGAAGCTTAGTTGAAAATTAGGAAAAAGCCCTGCTTATCCTCCATCAGTTATTGTCTAATCATCTATTTAGTACAACGCAAATTTCATCCTATTAATCCAGTGAGGTAGATATCATACCAACTTTACAAATGAGGAAACTGAGGCTTGACAAGGTGAAACATCTTACCAAAGGTCACATATCTGATAAGCAGTGCAGCCACCAAATCCAACTTTACCTGACTTTAATGCCCACAGGCTTCAACATACTTGGCTCTCTTTTGAAATACTTAAAATTTTCAGAGGATATCAACCATCCACGTACATGAAGCAAGCCAGAGTTGGGTGTGTGTGGTGTGTGTGTGTGTGTGTCTGTGTGTGTGTTTCTAATTTGACTTTGAATGCTACATATCTTCTTCCTCTTTTAATAAATTACCTTATTCTAAACCATTTCTCAAGGTATCATTCTAGTCTCTGTCTCAAAGTTCATTCTAAACCATGTCCCACAAAATCACAGAATATCAGTTACCTTCCCTTTTTTCTCTCCAAGCAGGGCTTAGGTTGGAAGAAGCATTTAGCTTGTTCAATTCTTCTGGAAGTTACAGTTTCCTAGTGTGTACCATATAACAATAGTGAAAAATATTAATTTTTTAAAAACAACACTTACAGTTGTGGAAATGAGCCCCAGCCTCTTCAGTTCAGGAACACCATTTTAGTGAATGGAAGTCACTCTACCAAAACCCAGGACTCTCTTCAAACGTGTCTCCCTCTGTGTGTGGTGCCTAAACTGCTGCTTATCGAGCCACCTGGGACTAGAAGTCCTCCCAGTGTGACTCCAACGTTGCCCAACCAGAAACCCTAAAAGGCAAAAGAACTACAATACCCACAATTCAGACTCCTCACCTGAAACCAGGAGAAGAGGGTGGATGGCTACAATTTCACCCTAGGAAAAAAGGGTTTATAAATGGAAAAGCAAAACAGGAAAGCAAAGCAATCAAACAATCAGATCAGGTGGGAATAGGTATGAATAATTTGTAAATACAGACCTATTTCTATAAAAGGAAACAAAAGGGATTTGAAGTTTGCCAAGGAATGAGAAGGCTCCCTACGTGTAGGCAAGGACTAAACACTCCTCAGGCAAACAAATCCTCATGCAGAGGTGGAACCTGCCCCACCAGATTCTCTTCCAGTGAGTCAGAGCTGAGGATGCCTCACTGCCTGGTGGAGCAGGTGAATGAGAGCGTCCCTGGTGAGCCCTTACATCTCTAGTTCTCCTACATCAGCACTGTGATTGTCAGTCAGATGTGTGATAGACACAGTGGAGATCTTTGGCCTTTCATCTGACAAAAATGCCCTGGATTTTTCAATATGTGCTTTTAAAAATGTGAGCAAAATGGAACCCCTTTTTGATATTTCCTTCCATTTTCTGATTTTGTGTTTTCCTTCTTAATATTCCAGCATTGTTTCTGATTGCTCAAAATTCAAGAACAAGAAAACTGAAGGGAAAAAAAGAAAAATGGATTTTAAAACTTGGATAAAATGAAAGGTGCAATAATTGTTTCACTTCTTTGCAACCCTGGGAAAAGAGAATGTTAAAAAAAAAAAAAAAGCTGAGGAATGTGTTTCCTCCATTTGCTCACACAGAATCTTTTTCTAGCCTTTCATTTCCTGTTAAACACAACCCAGAAAATGGATATAGACAAGCCCTGGCTTGGCCTGGGCCCCAAAACATAATGGAAAGATCCACCTAAAATAAGCAGATGGTGAGGTACCTGGATGGTTCAGTTGGTTAGGAGTCTAACTCTTGATTTGGGTTCAGGTCATGATTTCAGGTCGTGAGATTGAGCCCCACACCCAGCATGGACCCTGCTTGAGATTCTCTCTCTCCCTCTCTCTCTGCCCCTACCCCTCTCCCTCTCTTAAAAAATAATAAGCAGATGGCAGAATAGTGACAAAGGATACATTTCTTTTCCCTTTTCTGCACTTTCTCTCTACCCTTTCTACATGCTACCTCCCTAAGGAACCCTGGGGCTTCATGTGCCCATGCTGCTTAACCCCACCCAGAGTTCTGTTGAAGTTTCCCCTTGGGTGGTCCCACAATCCAAATTGGGCTCTTCTATCTTCCTTTGTCATAGGTCCTGACTAGAACCTAACTTGCCTTAGGTCATTTATATTCCTTCCAGAACAAATGGCTCTCCGTTTCCTCAGACCCTACAGATTTTGTTTTCCATGCTGTTTCTTTCTCCCTAAAATATTCTTTGCCTACCTTTAAATGTTCAGATCTTTCCTTCTTTCAAAGCTCATTGAAAAAACACTCTTCTCCAAGCAGCTACCACCAGTCAATTATTCTCTCCCTCCTAATAAATTGCATAATATTTTTTCTAGCCTTCTCATAACACTTTTTATATCTTGTTTCCTTTGTGTGTGTGTGTGTGTGTGTGTGTGTGTGTGTGTGTGTGTGTGTACAGGCAATCTTACTTTCCAGTACGAAGGCAACACTTTATTTTATTCCTATTTCACTAACTCAGATAAATAATCAGTGAATGAAATAATGAGATATCAACTCTAAGCTGGATGTTAATAACAATATCATTTTTTAAAGATTTATTTATTTGAGAGAGAGAGGGAGAGAGAGAGAGAAAGAGAGAAAGAGAGTGCACATGCGCAAGCAGTGGGTGGGGGAGGGGAGACAGAGGGAAAGAATCTCAAGCAGACTCTCTGCTGAGTGTGGAGACCATGGCGGGCTCGATCTCACTACCCTGAGACCACGACCTGAGCCAAAATCAAGAGTCAGATGTTTAACTGACTGAGCCACCCAGACGCCCCAATACCAATACCATTTCTATCTGTCCCAGAAAATAAACATTTGCTTTTAAAGAACTCTCTCAATTCATGTAAAGAGTACTGTTATCAGAGTCCCCCCTGTGGTCTAATCCGGTGTGGCTTCCACAACCTTTATTTGCAGAAAGTAAAGTGATAAATCCATCAGTTTAACTCCTGACAGTGCCTGAAATGAAGGCTCTCATGGATCAGCACTGTATCACAGCTCTGCTTCCTGTCATGCATTCGGCTTTCCTAATAGCTTCCCAAAGATTGGCCCTCAGCCCCATGACTGCATCTTGGAGAGTCGGCCCTGCCTTCATCTATGATTTTTGATCACCAGCTCCAGCATCTCTGGCTCACTTCCCCTATAATCTCATCTCCTGGCTCTCAAGATACAATTCTGAACTTTGGACTACTTTAAATAATTCCTAATCACTAATCTCCTTCATCCAAGGGAGAGAAGTCTCTCAGCACCCGGTTAGTTCCTTAAACCTGTGCTTCTGTGGGATTCTCTTGGTCCCCACACACTACTGTGTCTTCCGGCTGTCAGCCACTGTGGAGGAAGTGAAGCTTCTAGATCCTGCTGACATACAATGATATTTCTATGGACCATCAGACATAAGGGCAGGCTGGTGAAGGTGACTGTTGTCTGGAAAGTCCTCCTAATTCTCCTCTATCATGTCATAAAGACTGTTAGCCCCTTAGCCTGCCAATGGGAACAAAATCTAAAGTATCTAAAGTTGGGCACAGAGTTCATGCTCAACATATACCTCGGTGTCATTTCCTTAAAAAACTTTTTTCTGACCTCTCCGCACCTACTTTTTCCCTTACATGTTTCTTGTACTGATTTATGCAGATGTCTGACTGGGTTAATATTTTTTTCATGCTAATACAAGGTGTTTTCATTTACCCCCAATCATGATCACTTGCAGCCATAATATTTATTGCACCTAAAGAATAAGTAGAATGTGGACAAATGTTATTTCCTGATGGATAGAAAAAGGGTATGGAAAGCCAACCTTATTGATCCCAGTGTGTGGGAAAAAGCAAGCCAAAGATGGAGTGGAACTCTAACGCAGGCTTCAGTAGAAACATATTGGTAGGTACTGAAGAGTCAAATGTCCTGGAAGTAGAGCCTCCATGTTCAGTCACACAGCTTACACCACTGTATGCTTTGCCCAGTTGGGAGAGCTAAGCAGCTCTAAGCATGGGAATATGAAGGTGCCAAGACAGCCAGTGGACATGCAGAAACCAGGGGTTAGGCAAAGAAGCTACACTGTGCCTTTGTGACTACAGAAAAATGGTAAAAATCATCCATTGATGTTTGTCATATTTGTACAATGTTCCAAAAGGTCCATTGGTCAAGCACCAGAATCAAACCAGACAACTCCACAGCAGGCGACTAGACAAGACCCAGATAGCATCCATATATACAATGGAATATTACTCAGCCATCAGAAAGGACGATTACCCAACATTTGCAGCAACGTGGACGGGACTGGAGGAGATTATGCTAAGTGAAATAAGTCAAGCAGAGAAAGACAATTGTCATATGGTTTCACTCATTTATGGAACATAAGAAATAGCAGGGAGATTGGTAGGAGAAGGAAGGGAAGAATGAAGGGGGGGGTAAACAGAGGGGGAATGAACCACGAGAGACTATGGACTCTGGGAAACAAACTGAGGGCTTCAGAGGGGAGGAGGGTGGGGGATTGGGATAGGCCAGTGATGGGTAGTAAGGAGGGCACATATTGCATGGTGCCCTGGGTGTTATATGCAAATAATGAATCATGAAACATTGCATCAAAAACTGGGGATGTACTGTATGGTGACTAATATAACAAAACAAAAAATTATTGTTAAAAAAAAAAGAGAGACCCAGATAGCATCACATGTACTTCAGGCCCCTTTCTTTTCTCCACACCATAATGTTATGTCTCTCCTCCTACCATACACTCAAGTACCATCATGAAGAGAAATCAGAAAATAAGGACAAGAAGAAACTGAAAATAAAATAGGAGTTACCCAAAAGATTGCTTAAACTAAAGACTGTGTTGTACTAAACTGAATTTAAAATCTGCTTCACTCCATCCACGCTCTAATGGTGACAATTGACATGGAAGCTGAAATGGCAGTGACTCATTGACCCAGCCAGCCTGGTAGATAAGAGCAGAATACTCAGAATACCTAATCAGACACAGCATCTGGGAGCAGGAATTAGGAACTGGCGACACAAAGAAGTAGGGATAGGGAAGAATCTGCTCTCAAGGTGAACAGAGGCAGCAGTGTAAACAATGTCCCACTCTGAATGTGGCTGTAATGGTAATGGAAAGCAGGGTGCAGGATTCTTGGTGTTGATCCTGCAAACTGTGGTTTCTAAGGATAGCAAAAACAATGAATTTACCCAGGGGCATTGTTTTGGCTGCTGCTCTGGCTTTACAAGCTGTATATCTGATTCACCAGCCCCCGCCCCAGAAGTTATGGGATGGGAGTTTGGTGTGTTGCTTTTCCATTTATATCAGCCAAACTCATTTGCTATTGCTTGGAGGTAAAAACTCTGAGTGATACATACACCTAACACAGTTCTTTCTTCAATGACACAGAGAATACCTCTGCCTACCCTACTGTTCTTAGACTCCATCAGATCAAAGACTGGATCTTATTTAATCTCTAAATACCAAAAACTCCACAGTGCCTGGCCATGGTACATATTTGCTGACCTAAATTAAACTGACCAGTAAAATAAGGAAACCTTGCTTATAGTTCCTTCTAACTTTAAATTTCTCTGACTACATGGAAGCTGTCAGTTGCTTACTAACGCAGAGGTAATTTTTTTCTCCAGCTGATTTGGAATTTAGGCTTTATCCCCTCTCTATAACTAGTAAGAGAGCATAGCTAGTGATTTCCTGCATCCAGAGGGGGAAATCAAACACACAAAAAAGGGTGTTACTTAATAATCAAAAGGGGATTTTCTTGGTATCCTTCAATGACCTATGTTAAATGTCACTCATGTTTGGTCTCTGTAGGACAAATATACCAGAAAAAGTGATAGGAAACAGCCATATTCCCCAGATGCTCAGATTTTTCCCAGTATGAGGTTATCTTGGAGAGAAAGGCCACATTTGAAGCTTAGAAGAAAGTTCCCCCTGGAGTTTTTTCTCTGTCGTCTTTCAGTATGTATTGACTCTCAGACCCCTGAGCTGCCTGTGACATCCGTTTTCTGGGTCACTTTGTCCCTGAGTCATGACCACATTGTAACTTTCCAAAAACAGTTAATAACTGTGCATTTACAGTTAATTTCAGTGAATAGCTCAAATCTTGGTAAAATGTTACCGCCAAAGTTAATTTAGGTCAGATTGATCTTATTTCCCTAGATTAAGAAAGGGAGCCAAATTGTTCTTACAATTTCATATTTTCCTTCATTACATCTTTCTGGCTCCTTATTCAACCATAAGATGAATCATCCATAAATTGACCCCCACCGAGCTGTAAAAGTTGAGAAGTTCATCACTGTTTTCTTTCATTCACTGCTTTCAGGATAACACACAAGAAAACATGTGCCAACTGCTCTCATGATCATAAGATGTTTCCATGCTGCCCGTTTGCTACTAATCAACAACAGAGGACCCTCTGTGCAGCTTTTTCTGGAATGTCTATGGATTCCTTGCCTCTTAACCATAACCTAAAGAGTTGTTCATTTGTTGACTCTTTTGTGTTTTTATTGGTGCAATTGTCACTTTTATTCCAACATCACTCTTTGTTAAAATCTTCAACTGTTTTTACATCGACTTCCCTGAAACTTACATAATTTTCCAGAAAATTTCCAAAGTATTTATGTGTATATTTGTCACTAAATCCTAACAATGTGTAGAATTTTGATTGAAATAGTGATTTTGTGCATTCACTTAATAGGTATCCGTGTGTGTGTGTGTGTGTGTGTGCGTGCGTGCATGTGTACTTTAGGGAGAAAAAAAGAGTCTACTCTGAGTCCTTGGTATACCAGATGGTAAGTTATTTGAGAATGGAATATCAACTTTTAATTGTATTCTATAAATCTCACAATCGAGAAGCCAAGATGAAATATTCCAAATTCATCTGCTAATATGGTTTGTATAATATGCTTCACTATATATGTTTCTTGAACATTTTTAAGTTTTGCACAAAGAAGACACAAAACATTTTTAATGTTAACATCCATCCACATACTGCTATGTACTGTGGACACCATCACGGAATTTTTCAGGAATAGTTCAATTTTTCTGTCAGTTTGAAGCTCTGTAATAAAGTAGCAGTATATTTCATATCCTGGGAATACTGCCTCTTCTTTTGCACGTTCCTAATAAGTATTAAACCACAGTCTCTATTCTCTAACTTGGGGTAAGGAGATTGGATTCCATAGAGACACAGGTTTATCTACAAGGTACAAAAATCCAGTGTTCTCTGACATACAAAAGGAGGAATGTCTTAGGTCACTTACCCATTATCCTGTAAGGATTCCCATCTGGGATGTCAGAGCATATATGAGGTTGGCTGCTTATATTTCCATACATTCTGTTGGTGCTAACAAGGTCATTTCAAGTGTATTTGTTTTTGATTGCCACCATAACAAAGCGCCACAAATTTAGTGGCTTACACCACACAAATTTACTATCTTATAGTTCTGAAAGTCAGGAGGCTGACATGAATCTCGCTAGGCAAAAACCAAGGTGTGAGTAAGAGTACATCCTTTTCTAGAAACTCTGGGGGCAAATCCATTTCCTTGCCTTTTTCAACTTCCAGAAGCCATCCACACTTCTTAGCTTAGATCCCCTTCCTCCATCTTCAAAGCCAGCAACAACAGGTTGAATCTTCTCAAGTGATATCTTTCTAATCCCTTCATCACCCTTTTCTCCATTTCTCTCTGTCTCTCTTTCTCTGTGTCTCTGTCTGTCCATCTCTCTGCCTTTCTCTGTCATAATCTGACTCTCTGTTTCTCTCACTCTCTCTCTCAGAAGCTGGGAAAGCATCTCTGCAAAGGACTCATTGATTATACTGAGATCACCTGGGAAGCCCAGGATATCCCCCCACCCCCCAATCTCAAAGTACAGACCTTAGTCACATCTACTCAGTCATTCCTACCATGTTAGGTAACATATTCACAGTTCTCAGGAATTAGGATGTGGACGTCTTGGAGGGACCATTACTCAGGCCATCATACCAGATTACCACCTCAGGAAATTCTCTATATAGTATTCTAAGGTTAGAGTTGGGCCCTGTACAGACTTCCCATTGAAGTTGAGAGAAAATATTTTTATTTGTACACAGAACCAACTTTAAGAGAAGATACATAATTGAAGAGGCATAAAGAAAGGCCCTGGGTCCCCCAAACATCACCTGTTTCTGGGCTGTCACTTGTTATTTAATTTTGAGAGACCCATGATTCAGTTCTAAAAATGATTTACTCTTAACAATTAAATTAAATTAATTAAATAAGATCATATTTAAAAAGGGATGTCTGGGTGGCTCAGTCAGTTAAGCGTCTGCCTTTGGCTCAGGTCATTATCCCAGCCTCCTAGTATGGAGCCCCATGTCAGGCTCCCTGCTCAGTGGGGAGTCTGCTTCTCCCTCCCTCTGCTCTTACACTCTTGCTCTCTCTCTCTCTCTCCCTCTCAAATAAATAAATAAATAAATAAATAAAATCTTAAAAAAAAAAGACCATATTAAAATGGAAATATACCTTAAAGGAATTCCCACTGCAAGGATTCATCAACCAACATTTTAGTAGGGGTTGGTTTATGAAATGGGCAGAGTGTAGGAAGAAAAAAGGCAGCATTAAATTGGAAAGTAGGAGTTTGCCTGTATCAGAGATACCATACAAAGTGCCCTTCCTACCCACCTGGAAAAGGAGTATCTCTCCCTTCTCATGGAAGGATCTAGCCACAGACAGAGTTTTTCATGCCTTTTAACATATGATTCTACTGCCCTGACTGACCATAGATGACTGATCATAGATGACTGGTTTGAAAATTGATGTCCAAAACAAAGTTGTCCATATGTAAGCTAAACCTCAGTTTTTCAAATTGTATGTTTGACTTGTTTGTGGGTTATGAATCAATTCTCCAACATTTTAGAGTGAAATAGAGTATATGGAAATGAAACAGAACAGAATTGAACAGAATAAATGGCATGGAGTGAATAGAATAAAATAAACTAGTAAAAAATAGATCTGAGTGCATTAAACTAGTAAAAAGTGTCGGTATTGTTTCATAATGTGTCCATTTCAGTGTGTGTGTGTGTGTGTGTGTGTGTGTGTGTGTGTGCATGTGTCTGTGTGTATGCTTGATTATTGGGTCAAATAGAAAATTTGCTTCCTGCAGGCAAATTTGAAAACAACAGAGCTAAATAGTGGTCTTATGAGGTACTCTAGCATGAGAGCTATGCCCAATTAGGTTTTTTTTTTTTTTAATATATATTGAATAGCAACTAACGAACCAATTAAATCATCTCTCTTATGGAATGCAAATGAAAAACTTCAAAATAGACTTGCAGGTTCTGGAGTGTTGCAAAACCAAGATAAACACCTTGACAAGATGGAAAATAGAAACCACAAAGTAGTCAAAAGCTTGAGTAATATGGAGAGACTGTGGGAGTAGAGAGCGGCAGGGTGGAGGGTTGGTGATTGACAGTGACAGGAGAAACAGAAAGAGGCAGAGTAAAAGAAAGGTTAGTCAGATGAATGGCAGATTCACAGAGATTGGAAGTATGAGACACTCATTTAGAAGGGCAAGGCAAGATGAGCTGTTCGTCATTCCTACATTCAACAAATACTTACTGAGTGTCTACTATGTGCCAGGGAGCTAGGGATATTGCAGTGAAGAAAACAGACACAAATCTATGCCTTCATAGATGTGGATGTATACTAAGAGTTGTACTACAAAGTATGTTTGGGTTCTTCCTCATCATACAAATATCACCGTGACTTCCTGTACCCCTTCACTGTTCTCTAGCCTTTCAACACAACCTCACTGTATTTCTTGCAACACAAAAGAGCCTAATTAATGGAAGAGCCAAATTAAAAGTTGATTACTTAGAGTTTTGCTTTGAATTAGTTCTAAATACACAGAAGTCTCATAATGTAGAGGATGAAGTAAGATTTTGTCTCTTTTGCAGATGGCATTGAGACCAAAACAGAAGAATGAAGTAAGCCAAATAAAATAATGGTTTCATTGTCTCTTATTCAGTCATTTTGGATTGATTATTTAGTTATTTAATTATTTACTTAGAGTTACATTTTTTTCCTCCAATAAATGATTCTCTTCATATGGAACCAAGAACATTTGTTAAACTTCGCCTAACTCTGTTAATAGTTCTCAAGGCATACCTCTTCTGCATTTTTAAACACTCAGTGTCAATTATCTCTTATTTCCTTTTATATTTTCTTTCATATTTTACCTCTTTCTCTCATCAGGATCCTTTCTTACTCACACATCTTTTAAGTCTCCCCCACTTCACACAAACAGCAAACTTTTACACCGTTGTTGAGCAACTGTGATAATTTTTCCTCCTCATCATTGATAAGCTTTAGGCAGAATCTCTCTATATATACTTGCTGTCAGTTTTCTTACCTTCTTCTCAGTCCTCAGTCCTTTCTAATCTGACTCCTGCTCCCATCAAGCTCTCCTTATGGCCATTTTTTCTAAAATCAATGGATTTTTTTCAGCCTTTATCTTTCTTGATCTCTCAGCAGATTTTAACACTTACATTAGTCACAATGGTTTAGATTATACTGCACTGAAAAACAACCCCAAACCTCAGGTTCATTGTTAACAGATGTCTCCTTCTTGCTCAGGTAGGCGTTATGTTTATTGTTCATAAATAAACTTCATGAAGCCAGGGCCTGTGTCTGTTTCTTCACCATTATTTTCCCAGCAAGCATGGTGTCTGGGATACAGTAGATGTTTGCTAACCATAGTATGAATGTATGACTGAATGGTAAATTTTATATTCCTTTTGTGTACTAGATTTTAGTGGAAACAAGATTTATATCTTTCTTTAAAATTGTCCCCAAAATGGAGAGGAAATGAGGTTCTTAACACTAGGGAAATTTATAAAGAAGAAGTTTTTCTTTTTTTTATTAGATGAGGTTTTTGCAAAAATGTACTTGTTTATGAGATTATTAGTGATAACCTCACTAACAAAAGAGGCACAGTTGCTCATCTTTTCCAAATTATATGTCATGGACATTCCCCTAACATGATACTTAGGGTAGAGACTAGACACATATCCAGATGGCCACTGCTAAAAAAGAATAATTAACTGGAACACAGTTACAGTGATTTCCCCCTTTCCATTTGAAAAGGAATTTATGAATTTCCAAAGGCAGAGTTTAAAGTCATGGAAGCCATATTAAATAAATACCGGCCTGCATATTTCACTGTATTTCTGGGAAATGAAATTAACCAGCCCCACACACAAGTGATTAAAGCAATGTGTCACCCTAAATTCCAAGGCGATAATTTTTGGTGTCATCCTAGGGACTGATGCTGCCAGTAAGAAGGAAATAACTTATCCCAGTTTAGACATATATTAACTCTTAAAAGTTACTAAAGTTCCTTTAGTAGAATTTTAAATGCTTTAAATGCTAAATGTTTAAATGCTGTTTAAATAATGTTTCTTTTCACTTAAAGGGTATAATTTACATTTGAAATTGAGTAATCAATTCTTCAATAATGGACTAAGCAACAGAAATTTTACATTTTTAAGATTCAAATCTATGGTTAAGGCCCATGTGTCATCTATAAGACATCTTAAAATGAACATGGGTAAAATAATTTCAATATATGGAAGAAAGACAAAATATCAAATTTGTTTGAGACTAAAATAAGGGATATTATTCACATTAATTACTCTATATAATTAAATTATTCTGAATTTCCCTTAGCACTTTACAGCGCTAACTTCTTGGAGACACCTAATCAGTGAATTTTACTGTTATTATAAAAATATTATTTGCATATGTTATCTATACCTATAAAATATTTATATTTATATACAAATTTATAGATATTAAATTTATTAAATAGATTGCCCCTATTCCACTCATCTTTGCAGAAGAATAATATTTTGCTAATTATCTAGGAAAGGTCCTACTGAACATGATTTAAATGTTGCCCAGGTCACTCACAGGTATGATAAAAGTTATCAGAAAGATGCTAAGGGTATCGCTTCTCGGCCTTTTGGCTAAGATCAAGTGTAGAAAGATGCTAAGGGTAGAGTCTAAAAAGAGATTCTTAACATTGAAAGGTTCCTTAGAGTTTTTCAGGACTAAGACTACCTTTCTGGTTTTTTATTTTTTTTTTAAGTTTTTATTTTAATTTCAGTTAGTTAACATACAGTGTTTTATTAGTTTCAGGCATACAATATAGTGATCCAACAATTCCATACAACACCAAAGACTACCTTTATTTTGCAAATTCATACAACATTATTTTTTTCATATAACTCACAACAATGTATCAGGCACTGCAATAGACTAAGACTCAAAGTATTTAAGTGAATCTTCATAGTAGATGAACCAGGTTAGACACTGGCTTTCTGTGCCCTTAATTCAGTATTGATCCACTTTAACATGATGACAGTTAATATAACCTTTCTGGAATCATGAATGTTCCAACACTGTAAACCATAACACTGCATATTTTTAAATACATGTTTTATATAAGTGGTTAAAAGAAACCATTTAGTAAAAGGGAAAAAATGATTTTCAAAAAAGTATTTGGGGATCAAAAACACTTTAGGGAAATGCTTGAGGATTCCAAAGAAGAAATTAAACAGAGAAAAGTCCCTTTCATATTCACTGGTGGGTAGATGAAAGTAAAAGTTCTGAAATATGAAAGAGCTCTGGGACTCATTTGGATAACATTTGCTTGTATATCCAAAAGGTAAACCACATAATATAAAAGAATGTTTCTGGCCAATTTAACAGCCTTAGGAGGACAGTTTGTGGTGTCACCACACAATTTCCTTTTATATTCATGCTGCTGATATTGATTTGCCTATTGTTCTCTTTTTGGGCCAACTTTTCCAACATCATTGAGATTGTGAGAGTATCAAAGAAAGACTAGATTTGAAAGTTATTTCCAAAAAATCTTTCTACATCTTTGGGGAGGAGGGCATGAAGGAATTGACAGATCACTCTGTACATACAGTGAGTCATGCTAGTTTTGAATAATTAAGAACTGTAGAGAATATGACTATTGTCTCACACAAACGTCAGAAACATCTCTGCTATTTCTATCATGGGATTGTTTCAGGAAAATGAAAATGCAGGCCTTTTGACTGAAAAATGACCCATCAGGTGATAGAGTGATCCCTCCCTATAATCATCCTCCATCTTTCCTTTCCCAGCTGAGCAGGACTTTAAGATTGCCTGAGAAAGAAAACTTTCCTTATGTAAATCCAGATAAACTAAAAGATCAGTATCTAGTGGCTTTCATTAACGCTGTAGTTCCACGCCCCAAACATTAAGACTTTTGTGGGCTGATCCAAGAAACTAACCACTATTTGAACATTGTTGATTCGAGAAGCTGCATTCCCATTCCAAAAAATTGACTCACACAAATTTGATAGGGATTTTTTAAAAGTATACACGGTTAAGCTGTAGAATGATATGAATAATAAAAATAAAGTTTGAGAGTGGTTTGAGCAACTAGATAGCATTTCCAACCATTCTTCAAATGTTTGTGGAATTGTGCATACATATGAATATGTACACCCATTATGTAATTTAATTACAACTTGAAATCAAAATGTATACTAAACTTGATGCTTAGTATCTTTCTGACTAAAGTGATTGAATGCAGGCCATGGGAAGTAGGAAGTTTAATCTCCCTCTTTTATGACTTTATTCCCAGTCCCTACAACAGTGTGTGCCACAGAGCAGGTACTCAGTAATACCCAACACTAACATAGCACCCACGTGCCAGGCATCTTACCTTCATAACAACCCTGATCCAAGTACTGTTGTTAGCCACGATTTACAGGTAAGGAAACAGTGACATTGATCAATCTCACAGACAGTAAAGACCAGAGATGGGATTTGAACACAGTCTGGCTCCAGAGTCCATTCTCTTAAATGTTACAGGTACTTCACTAGAGATAAATATCTGTTCAATAAATGAGTGAACCCCCATCTTCTTGTGCAACTGTTTGTCAGCAACTAAACTATACAACAGTAAGGATATAATGTTAGTTAAACCCATTTTGTGAGGAATGATGGTCATTCCCTTTTGTCTTCAAAGTGACCCAGAAAACCTCCTTGGAGCAAAAAAGGGAAAATGGGCCCATTTTCTGAGCTTGCCTGAGGTCAGATTACACAGAGCAGTGAGGGACAAAGCAGTTGTTTGTCCACTAACTCTTAGTAAGCTTCGAGTAAAATGATGTGGTGCAGCACGTTCTCCTTCAATTAAATCCCACAGAATACATAAATACTGCTGGTAAACTGTGGGGCTCAATTGGGCTCAATTGAGAGCTCTGCCCATAGGGCCTCTTTCTCACAAGGACTGGACCCCCAAAGAAGCTGCTGATCTACTGTCAAATCTAGGAAGTAAAAGTCACATTTCCTATATCGTATTCTGGCTTCTCCATTCTGCGATTCACTCATCTTTGGATTTTTCATTATCTCTACTCTGAAGTAAGCACTTTCTAGCCTGGATAGTATTTGCCCTCAAAGTCAGCTTATGTCATAGAAGAGCTGTGGAACAATTGTGTGACCTTACAGATCATACACCTCAACCTTACTTTCTTTATATATATATATATATATATATATATTTATTTATTTATTAAAGATTTTATTTATTTATTTGACAGAGATAGAGACAGCCAGCAAGGGGAGTGGGAGAGGAAGAAGCAGACTCCCAGCAGAGGAGCCTGATGTGGGGCTCGATCCCAGAATGCCGGAATCACGCCCTGAGCCGAAGGCAGACGTTTAACGACTGAGCCACCCAGGCGCCCCCATCAACCTTACTTTCTTAATAATACTTGTCTTTTCTACTTTATATATAGGGGGACAAAATGGCAGAATGGTCAAAGGTGGAGCGCTGGCACAGCATTGCCTGGTTCCTGATCTGTGTGATCTATGACTCTCTTGTGCCCTCCTCTCAAAAGTGATAATACAATAATACTACAATAAAAATACAATAATACAGCAGTAGGATTTTGCAAGGGTTAACAGAGTTTTATACACATACAGTTTCTACAACAGTGTCTTCCATGTGATGGCAATGTATTAATAAATATTCATTGTTTTTGAATTACTATAGTGTGTGATTGAATTGCTATAGTGATCAGGTATGGCCTAACCGCCTTTCTCCTCACAGGACAGCTGCTAGGATGCCCCCAGATAAGCCTCTACCCTGCCTGCAGGGGAGGTAAATGTAAAGTTATGAAGCTCACTAAGTAGTTAATCAGCCAAGGAATCTGGTTGCTGTCACATTTTAGTACAGGTCTCTAGGGGAAACATATATCTCAAAAACATTGTCTGGAAGAAGGCTTTTGGTGTACCTGAAACCTGATTATAGTGTTGCTCGATTTATAAAATGTACCTCTCTTAGCAGTCTTAGTGAATTCCAAATTTCCATCCCCTAAATTGTATACCAAAAATTGTACTAAGCCACAGACTGAGACCTATTCTTGTCCTTTCCATCAGTAAAAATGTTTCGGTGTATGCAAGAAACAAAAGTGTTGTGGCTGGACTCAGGAAGAAATTTCATATATAAAACATATATATATATACTTGTTTATAGGACCAAAAAAAAAAAAAGATAGTAAAAGCTGGATACAAATCCCCATTACTAAATGACTGCGGGAATTTAAGACAAATTGCATTCTTAGCTTTACTTGAAAGATAGCTACAGGATGATAACCTGAAGAGGCAAAGAATTGTCATAAAATGCTTAATATTTACAACACATCCTGTGTGTCTTTCTGGCCTACTGGCTGAATGTTGAATCAGACAAGAATTGAGTTATAATCCAGGCTCCAGTGCTAACTGGTAGCTGAGAGCAAATTTCCAATCTCCCTAAGCCTCATTTGACCCATCTGTAAAATGGAAGTAATAAAAGTGCCTACTTTATAAGACCCTTGTGAAGGTTAAATGATATACTTATAAAGTACTTAGGATGTCTGTTTGACAAAGCTATTTGACAATTATCACATGTGTAGACACCAGGGATTCCTGAAATTACACACTGACTTTGATTTTTGTGCCTAATACCTCTCTGGGTTTTTTTTCTCTCTCAGTAATATTTAAGATATTTAGGACAAGGAATAAAACAAGGAGATGAAAGTCAACTGAAAATATATGAATAAATAATTTTTTAAAGAAAATACTAGCATGTTATTGAAAATAAAAAAATTTAAATCAACACAGAAATGGTTGTTGAAGTTCTGAAAATTCAACGAATCTCCAAACTAAAAGGCTGTACGTCTTCAGAACTAGTGAATCAAAAACACTAGATGGGGAGGAGAAAAAGAAAGAAGAGCCCACCAAGAAGAAAAATAAGGAAGTCCAGGAGTTAAAAAAAAAAAAAAAGAACAAAGTAGCATGGGGATTTGAATAGATGTGACAGTTTGAAAAGAAATTTTCTTTCACCCACTTCAACAAATATTCATTGAGTGAGTAATATATGGAAGACACTAGAAAAACAAGGTGATAAAACATGTTCTCTGCCTTTAAGGCAGAGAATTATTGTAGGAGGAATTCATGCAAGGAGAGGGGAGCATAGAGGAGGGGACACCTCCATCTACTTGGCAAGAGGATGGTGGTGGAAACATTCTTAACAAAGGAAGTAACAGGTGGACTGAACTAGAAAGATGAGTAGCAATTGTCTGGGAAGAACGAAGGACAAGGCATTCCAGGCAGATGGACCAGCATGCACAAAGCTACCAGAGACTTGAAATAGCATGGCATGCTTGAGAAATTGCTTAGAATTCTGCCTACCAAAAAGTAGACACTCAGTAAATATTTGGTTGATGAATGAAGTAGGTTGGACACCAAAGCAAGAGACAGAGGTTGAAGAGGTTGAAGGGATTAGTAAGCCAGCATAAGGATTGTGTTTATTCATTAGGTGTAGAGGAACCACTGGTGATTAATAAATAGGAAACAATATATAATTAGTTTCCTCTTAGGAGATCACTCTCACGATTATGCAGAAGATGCATTTGAGAAGAATGAGACCAGTTGAGACTAGTTTGAAATCTACTTAAGTAACAGTACTTGACATCTACAGTGAGGAAGATGAAAATGTGACTGATTAAAAACACTTTTTAATTGGAAGGACCTAAAAGATGAGGACCGGACCTGAGGGGGAGGGACACCCAGGTTTATGACATGTACACAATACAGACACTTCATAACTGAGTTTTCTAAGTTTAAAGGGAGTTAATAGTACTAAATGAAGGAGAGCATACGAAGAAATTGAAAACAGAGGGAAAGTTGTGGCAATGTAGAAGTCATTGGTAGCATTCCAGAGCAGAGATGCGCAGAAGGGTTTCATGCTACCAAAAGTAAATGAATATTGATGGCTGTCAGTAGCTGTTTCTTTCTTCACCTCTGGACCCACTTTGCCCCATGGGGGGATTCTGACAGACTTATGTGAACACACAGCCCACAGGAGCAAGCTCTGTCCACACCCTTCACAGCAAACTTCCCCTGGTCATCGCTCAGGCTAAGAAGTACGTACACTAACAGCAGCAGGACACATTTCAGGAAATAGTCCAAGAAGTGCAGGAGCACCTTTCTTTCTGCAAAAACCTTGCAAGCAGACTTGGGGGTCAAATGGACAGTGAATTCCAGAGTCCTGGGTTCCTAGATAAGGGGGTGTCATGGGCTCTGCCTGATCCATCCCCATGGCCTTAGAGATCCTTGACCAGTGGCTCAGTTGGAGGAGGACCAGAGCATGACGGTCAAGGTTAGACAGCAGTTTGGGCAGGATGGAAGGAGCTCCAGAACTTACATCCTGTTATCTTGAAGCCTCACAGAAATAAACTAAGAAATCTCCCTCCCCAGGAGCTAGTTTCATTTATTCCTCATTCACTCTAAGGGGTCACAAGCCCATCCTATTGTAGACAGCAATCATCTTGGCCAGGACAATATAGTTGACTATTTGACTTCACCTGAATGTATGCTATACCCTGGGGGAGGGATATGAACCCCTGAGAAGGTAGCAGTGGTAGAAGCTAGGTGGGAGAAGGTGAAAGGATGCTGAGGGGCAATGACTTTTGTGTGTGTACTACCTTTGGACATGAAGACAGGGTGCTATGGAGGGGAAAGCAAAAAGGAATTGGAGTATATGAAGCAGCACATGGAAGTCTGTCCACAAAAGAAAGAAAAAATGTAATTCGAGTAAAGAGAAGGGGAAAGGTCTGATGATAGCTTTGTCAGATATGGGAAATCTGTGCCTGCTTAAATGTAGAGGAGAGCTTCAAACTATAATATACATATAATGCTTGGTGTTAAAATGCAGATTCTGATTCAGCAGGTCTGGCATGGGGTTTGAAATTCTGCATTTCAAACAAGCTCTCGGGTAATGCAGCTGGTTCATGGACCTCACCTTGAGAAGCAAGGATACAAAGAATTAGGTACCAGAGAAAATGAAATTGAAGGGGCTGCAAAGAAAGGAGAGATGACAATGAGATTCCTGGGAGCACTCCTCTTTGGTCCCCTATAATAAACCATTTCACCAGCACAGAGGCACAAGGCAGTATCATGGAGTAATTTGGGGACATTCCAGTGTTCTTTGAAGAATTGAAGAATATGGGACGCCTGGGTGGCTTAGTCAGTCAAGCAGCTGACTCTTGATTTCGGCTCAGGTCATGATCTCAGGGTCCTGGGATTGAGCCCTACGTCAGGCTCCGTGCTCAGCGGGAAGTCTGCCTGAGATCCTCTCTCTCCCTCTCCTTTTGCCCCCCCCCCAATAAATATATAAATCTTTGGGGGGGGGGGGAAGAACTGAAGAATATCCTGACCAGAGGCTCATCTAGTATGAGTATGAAGAAGTAATGTTGAGCCTGTGAATGTCTTGTCCTTCCTATGCCCATGCTCAATGAAAATATGGCTTCATATGTGCGTGTCTGTGTCCAAGGATGTGTGTGGGCGTGTTTGCCAGCATATATGTGTGTGTATATTGGATTCTTTTGACAACCTAGCAGCTAACCACAGACTTTCAGTCACATTGTTAGTGCTTCCCTCATGACTTAATTTTTAATCAGTCATATAAATAATGAAACTGAGTGAATTAGGGCTTCACAAAGTCTTCTTTCGACAATTCAGAGATCTGAAAACCATATAAATTTGCCAAGTAATGAGGTGTCAGTATCTTAGGGTGACAATACTAAAAAGTACCTCGTTAAAATAAGGAAGTAATCATTAGTGAAAACTTATTTCTGCAATTTTTGAGCCGAAACAAAAATTATGTCATTTTTTTCCACAGATATTGACCTCAGCAATGACTTTTCTGAAACATTAATTGGGGTATTGTCATGACAGATATCTTCAATAAAGCCTTTTAATTGAAGTTTCAAAATGTTGTGTTTTTTTTTTATAACAAATCTACCATCCCACTGTCTCAACCATTGGGAAATAACATATTTGCGCAAGTAAGGAATGTGTATCCTTAGGATTTTTACCTTGACATATTACTCTATGAAGAGTCATTAATTCTCTGGAAATATAATTTGTCCCTTAGCATCTTGAAGACCTGCTCAAATCTGAAAAGTATTTTTTCCTCTTCATGGCTCTTTGGTTCATTTAACGTTCCTGTTACTGTCTTGGAAATAGGAAAGTAAAACAGAAATCAGGAATAAGCCTCTGAAAACCTGGTTTTCTTGGCCCTGCAAATAACAGTCTTTTTTCTCAATCTATATTAAGTCACTAAATTCCCCTCCTCCTATTTCTCTTACTTCCCATGTTAAGTCTTTCATTTCCTTTGTCTGGACTTCTCTTTGACTGGCTTTTTCCATGATTGTCTCTACCTCATCTTTCCATTTCAGCTTATATGTCATCTCTTCAGAGAGGTTTTCTTAATCTCCCCTCCATAAAGTGGAACATTGTCATATTTTCTCTCACAGCACCCTGCTTAATGCCTGCATAGCAATAATGATAATCTGTACTTGTTTACTTGATAATTTTGTCTCCTCTTTAAAATGCCTCATACACAAGGTCAGGTAAATATTTTCCCTTGTTTTTGATTATAGGCCAGAACCAAGCAGTATATTGCATACAATTTACTTTTATATCTGTTAATGATTATTAGAAGAAGAGAAAGAACATTCCATAAGCTCTTTTAAAGTAGGAATTTGCTCTTTCATTTCTATATACCTCAACTTTGTAGTGCCATGCTTGACATAGAGTAGGTACTCAATAAATACTGGTTGAATAAATAAAGACATGATCAAGGAAGTGTTTGCAAAGGTGAATAATTTCACTCTCAGTCGCCACAAGAGACAGAAGAAGAAGCAGAGACCAGAAAGTCATGTTATAAAGCCCATGTATCTACCAACCACAAGTACCCTTTTGATTTTGGTTGATATTTGTGAGGCTTTTCCCTGGTCTTTCCAAACACACCCTGCAAATGCTTTACCATGAGTACTTGTCTAAAACACTGCAGGGAAAAAAATTATCTAATTTTCTCCAAGGTTTCTGTTTGTATCAACCTCTGTGTTCTAAAAACTCTCTTGTGCTCATGGGGATCACCCTCAGGAAAAGTGGACAGATACTTAGAAAAACCACAGTCTTTCACCACCCTGGAGTACTTTTTTACTGATCACGACCGGTGAGCACCTCCAGACATTTTGTGCTTCATGGCATGCAGTTCATTTTTTCCAACTTTCCACTTAGAACCTGACCCATAAGTTTATTTGTCAGACTAAAAGATTCACACGGATGGCTTCTGTTTAAGAGTTGAGGATTTAAGTCCAATTGCTAGGGTCCATCTTGACTCCCCTGATGATATGTGCGAACTTGAACAAGATGTTTAACCTTTTTAGGACTACTACCCAGAACATAACACCGTTTAACTCATAGGGTTTTTGTTTTCACTCAATAAAATAATCCATGTAAAGTTTTTTGCACAGGTATGTAGCAGGAAGTTATTAGTGATTGGTACTTCCTAGTGCTAATGTTAAGAAATGATAGCTTGATAATAGCTGGATGTTAGCTGTTATCATTATCAACTTGATATTTGTTCTTTCGTTGTAGAAGGAAACTCCCAGATACTTGAAAAAAATAGAGGAGATAAAAAGAAAACATTTGCCACTTGCTTTATGGCCGATCAGAAGCTATGAGTACCTTCATTACTCTTTCCTGATAAAACAGGATGAGAGGGAGCAAAAGGCCTTTCTTCTCCACAGTACACTGGAATTCCCCAGGAATGGGAAAAGTTTCTTCACAGTTGTACTGAAGAGACCCCAGTGGTTTGGTGTTTTTTGTTTTTGTTTTTGTTTTTCTGTTTTGTTAAGTCATTCTGTTATATTTTATTCTATATATCTTGGCCTTTCCAATTTTGCCTCAACAGTTAAGTGTGTTAAGACTGTTAGATAACCTTGCCAATGAAACAAACTGGAGTAAAAGAGAATGGCAACACTCACAATGAAGAGATGAATTCGTATTAAAAATGGCATTTTAACAATTCATCAGAAAAGCCACTGTCATGCCCAGCTAACTAACTCACTCTGTGTGTGTGTGCGTGGGTGGGTGGGTGGGTGGGTGTTCATGAGTATGTGAATATACTGAATTAAGTCCAAGGGCCAAAACTGATAAAAGCATACTTTTTGTTAATACATCCCCAAAATGCCTCAATTCCATCTTTACCTGAAAAAGTAATGTAGCCAAACAATGCATACACAAAGTTACTATTCAAAATACTCTATCCCCTTACACTGCTTTGAATATCTATTACATTATAGATTTGTCAGTTTACTTATTGTCCATCTCCCTTACTAGAATTTAAGCCCTGTGAAGGCAAGGAATTTGTCCATCTAAGTCATAACTGTATCTCTAGCATGTAGTAGATGCTCAATAAATACCATGGAATGGATGAATATCCCTTAAAATCTGTGAAATATCAAGGCAATATATTTACATGCACAAACTATGGAAAAATCATTGTTTGAATTCAGTATAAGCAACAGTGTCGTATGGCATAAATATCAGTCTGGAGGTCTAGATTTTAGACTTGGTTCCGCCACTAAATGTGAGAATGTAGGCAGAGAGTATGGCTTTCATATAAGTCAGATCACACAGATGATAAGAAAAGCCTTTTCTTTGTTCTGTTTGATTCAGTTAACTAAAGATTATATCTTGCTAACAATCTTTAACAAACTTGGATTGTTTTGGAGGATAGGATTATGGGGGGATGGGAAGGAGATAGGTAGTAGCAGGGAGATAGCCAATATCTTTAAAAATCTTTACACCTAGGAAGTTACTAGTGATTAGCATAGAGGACAGGATAAGCACTGACATAATTTTGTTATTCTGGTCCTACTTATAAAAATATGAGTTTCTTCTTTTGATTCTCTGTTCTGCAAAATAAAACTGGTAAGAATTTAAAGCAGAATCTAATTAAAATTGTAGAAAATAGTAAAGTTGTTTACTATACAGTTATATTCAAATGTTCAAATATTCAGTTATTAGTTTATAATTTGAAGTATTGTTAATTTAGGTTTATTAAAGCTTATAGAAACATAAAAGTAAGCAGAGTAAAATATAGACCTAATTCCTCCTATTCATTGGTCCAGATTGCAATTTGTTTTAATAATGGGCTTCCTTCACTTGAAAAGCACAAGCTGCAACTTTCTTATTTTTTTGTGTGTGCCTAAGAAAAGTTTGTAGCCATCTTCCTCCCATGATAGGTATATGACATTATAGTAAGTTTGTGAATAAGGGTTAATGAAGTATATTTAGTTATTGTCTGAGTATCTGGAAATCTTTAATATGATCTGGAGAGAAATAATGGAAATCAGGGTAACAGATACATACTTTAATTTTTTTTTTTAAGTTTCAAAACTTTTATTATTATTATTATCATTAATATTATTATTATTATTTTAAGTAGGCTCCACATCCAGCATGGAGTCCAACACGGGGCTCAATCTCAGACCATGGATTCAAGACCTGAGCCAAGATCAAGAGTCAGACACCCAACCGACTGAGCCACCCAGGCACCCTGGGTCTTTTAAATTTTTTACACAGTATTCCACTGTTCAACACCAATTGCAATGTATTTTAAAGCTTTGAAATAAAATTGTAATATGAAATTCCCAATTCAATGAAAAAGTATCAAACTTCACATTAGCTCCAAGCCTGAATATATTCTGCTCTAGAACTGACTTCCCTTACAGCAATCTTCTATTTGGTCAGCAAATATCTTTACATAATACACAAAAACTGGAGTATAGTGTACTAAATAAGCACAAAAGAATGTGAGTTTTCTGAAAGCCTTAATAACCACAAAACACATAACAATTTAAAAGAACAGACAATTGGGGCACCTGGGTGACTAAGTCAATTAAGCATCTAACTCTTGGTTTCAGCTCAGGTCATGATCTCAGGGTCATGAGATCGAGTCCTATCATGGGCTCCATTCTCAGCACAGAGTCTGCTTAAATTTCTTTCTCCTTTTCCCTCTGTTCCTCCCCCCTGCATGCTTTCTCTCTCTCTCTCAAATAAATAAAGAAATCTTTAAAAAAAATAAGTAGTGATTTCTAGTTAGTAGACTTTTTAGGTCCTATACATTGCATCATAAAAACAATTCTAATAAACTTCACAGCCTTAGGAAAGAACTAGAAATGAGCTATGGATAGCAAAAAGTGAGTCATAGTTACAAATACACAATGTGCCACGGAGACAAACAGCAACAAGAAGGTCAGGCCTGAAGTGTTATCACTTAAAAATGGCATATTTTATCCCATTTTCTTGGGTAATATTATTCATCACTGGCCTTGAACATTTGTGTCTAAGGCAATACTGCACACAGAAGGAGTGTGGATGAACACTGGAACTCTGATTTCTAAAGTAGACTTAATTTCTAGTGAAGAATCTGGGAAATTACTTCACTTCCGTTGAGATCTGTCTTCTGCTTGCTTCATGGCTTGTTGAAAGGATTAAAGGAAAAGCATCTGACATTATCCTAATACATAAATGACATTCGATAAATATTAGTTTCCCTTTTCCTTTCCTAAAAATGCAAAGCAGTCCAAGGAAAGCCAAGTGTTTTCTATGTGTATTGCATAAAAATTTGAACATTCTAAGCAATAAATAGCTTGACTTTGCCAGCCATGAGTTATCTTAATCAGAGGGTCTGTTTTTGTTTTTGTTTTTGTTTTAAATAATCAACTCAGGACTTTTTATAAAAATAATAATAATCCTTAATTTCCTGTTTAATGACCTGCAGTCACATAAACCAAACTACTCCCTGCCCCCCTTCCCCTGCCAAAAGGAATAAAAACACTTTGTTCTATAATAGCAATGTAATGGGACATTGTAATACAATGCAACAAGTGGCTACCCTTGTGTTGAACATAGCATAATGTATAAACTTATCAGATCACTAAGTTCTACACCTACACCTGAAACTAATGTAACATCGTGTATCAACTATACTCAAGTAAGAAAAACTACTTTGTTCATATATATAATAGATATGAAATACTGAAAGTCAAAGAAATTCTCATAGTTTCCTTAATATAAGGAAGACATCATAGAATTTTTAGACAGAAAACGAATTCTGGTTGTAGTTTCGCATCATATAAGTATATTCTTCTGAAGTCATAATAACTTCAACATGGTAGACACATTAAAAGTAAAGGCAGAATTGTGAAGTCTTTATTCTTTCTTAAATTTCACCATGTGTTCTAAGGATTAGTGTATTAAAATTAGTTTTGTTTCCATTAGTTTAAAACTTAGTTTCTCTTCAAAATTTCCTTAATGTGTTAAGTTTGAAAGCTATCACCACGGACAGCAAGACTCAACATAGGGAAAATAGATATCCCTGCTTCTCTCTCTCTCTTTGTCTTCACCTCTCACAATAGGTTCTTGATAGTGCTTGTTGGATAAATTAACAAATGAATGGATGATCTAAAAAACTTCCAAAATTTTAAATAAAAGTTTATAAAGGTGAATCACTTGGCCAGTACTTACTGATATCAACTAAAGGAACCACAGGAGGACACTGCAGAACTGTGCAAAAGGGGGTAAGCGTGTTTGTGCTTTTGAGGAAAAGGATTAGACATTGTAAGTAATATATCCAGAAAAAGGAAAATTACCTAAAATCACTGTAAAAGGTAACAGGTGTTGAATTTGATCCAAGTATTTTGCTAAAGGCCGGGAATACAAAGATGAGTATAGAATTCACTTTGAGGAATTCATAATATCATGGGAGAAATTAATTCATAAACAACCTAAAATAAATGTATATGTAAAATTGAGGTATAAATAAACTATATTTTGTATTTACATTATATATATTTATATATATTTTATCTATACCTCTCTGTATATATACCTCTATAACTCTTTCTATTATATGTATTTATATATATCATATCTATACCTCTCTCTCTAGATATGCATCTAGAGATAAGAGAGCATATATATATATACATATATATATATATGTGTGTGTATATATATATACATATATATATATATAT
>NW_024425563.1:53558526-53711170 GCF_017311325.1 Ursus maritimus | reverse complement strand
TATATATACATATATATATATATATGTGTGTATATATATATATATATATATATATATATATATATATGCGCTACCATGCTCAGAAGCAGGAATAATCAATGCTGCTGGGGATACAGAGTGTAGGCAGGAGAGGGGAGCATTGAAATATGCCTCTGAGTAGACAGTTTAATTGTCTCACAGATGAGCCAGATATTATCAGTCATACAAGCTGAGGCAGAGCATTCAGGCATCCAATAGAGGATATGAAACAGCAGAGAGGCAACAAACAAAAGTGATCAGTTTAGGGAAAGGCAGGAAGATCAATATTATGAAAGGTGGGTGAAAAGGTGTGAGGGTAGGGAAGACTGAACAGAGAGGGCCTTGTGTACCATATGGAAGAATTTGGATTCTATATCACAGGCCAGTGATTTTCAAGTTATAGAACAGAGTCCTCTCAGGCCTGCTGGAAGTAAAAGCTTCTTAGTTTTTATCTGTTTGGGTTTCTATTTAACATTTCCTTTATTTATAAAAAAAACTTTTTTTAAACCTCTGTTACAGGCAATGAGCCTGTGGAAGGGTATCTGTTTGGTTGTTTTGGAGAGTAATGAGAACAGATTTACATTTTAAGAAGTCACCAACTAGATTTTCTGTGGAGGAGGAAGGAGCCTGAGGTTAGATTCTAAGAATAATTAGATCACCAAAGTAAAGACCTGGGAGCCTATTCCCAGATGGCAGCAGGCATGATGCAGAGCAGGCCACTGGAACAGAATTGAATGCTCTTTGTAACTCTTCACCTTCATGGAGTAAATGATTGAACCCCATATTAAGAGAAAGCAGATCAGAATTAGCCCCAGGCTTTAGCTTAGGTTTTTGCATATATAAAGAAAGGTATTCTTCACCTATGATAAGGGACAAAAAGAGGAGGATTAGGCTTGAAGCAAAAATTTAAATTAAAGTGAAGTATTGTATTCCAGGTAAATGAATAGTGTATTCAGAGGTTGGGCATAAAAGTTGGGGGAAAGAAAAAAAAAGATCTAGACTGAAGACACAGCTTTGACAGCTAGTGGCATAGCGATGTATCTCCATACTGAAGTATGTAGTACATCACTCCAGGAAGAGATAAGTACATGAAGGTTCCAAAAATACAATGTGTTTTATTTTATTTAAGGGATAGGCAGAGGAAGAGAAATCTGTGAAAGAAACTAAGTAGGCAGGGAAGAAGAAACTAGGAGACTGTAGTGTCACACAAGGTAACAGCAGTTCCAAGGGAAGAGTCTGCAGAAAGATGAAGAGAAAGGCTGAGGAGAATTTACTGAATTTGGTAATGTGCATCTCCTTAGAGACCTCAGCTAAAGCAGACCCACGGATGGAATGGTGAAAGCAAAAATGGTGCTACAGTTTGAGAAAGCTGGGAAATCACTGAATAGAAAGAAGGTACTGGTATTTTCATTTAGAGGGAACTTAAGGAGCAAAAATACTGCTTTGTGTGTGCTGAGTTTTTCAGAGGCTTCAAGAAAGTCAACATGGCTGTAGGGCAAAACCAGTAAGTATAAAATTTCTACTTATCTATGAGACCAGTACCATCTTACAGGGAAGAGGTATTGGTTGTAAGAACCACAGGATTTTTAAAGAAGATTGAGAAGCAGTTTGGAAATAAAAAATACATTGATAGACTTACTTCAAGCTTGATAACTGATTTATAACTTTGTTTATTCATTCTGGATTCATTTCCTTATGCTGCCATAATTGTAGAAAATTAGATCAAACTAATGAGAAACTCCAAAATCAAAATGCCACGCAACGGCTATAGCCAGGAGAGTTGGTGCCAAGAATTGGCAAATCTCTGTGCCCTTCCGTCTTGAAAGTAGAAGAAATACTGAAGCATTTAGAAGGCAATAAAGTAGGACAAAGAGCATGTAAACAGCTGTTTCCTAACTAGGGAACAGATCCATGAAGAACACCATGGCTGTTCTAGTATTAACAATGAGAATTTTTTTTTTTTTGAAGTTCAAGGGCTAACATATTTAGTTAATTTGGTGAGGAAAGCAATGACCTACTTTCTACAACTATGCTCAGTGAGAGCACAAGTGAACCTTACTTTTCAAGGACTGTCCATTTTTTCCCCAAGAAGAAAAATGCTTATATAAAAAACTTAGGGGTTTTTTTTGGGGGGGGGGATAAGGAACATAGTTTAAGGATTTATGTTTCCTTTAATTTTGACAAAAATTCTATGACCTTTATTTATGAATTAACATATTCCTAAATAGTTCTTCAAGGTTGAATTCTTCTAATTCTGTTTTATTTAACAGGTTGTAGCCTATCCTACCGCAAATCCAAAGTCTTTTTGCTGGTTTGTTGAGAGCTGACTGATACTGGTAGAGAAGATCTAGAAGTTCCTTGAAAGAAGATGGCTATATCCTCAGGGCTTCACAGATAGATGTTCCATACATTCTTAATGAACTAAATTAAGTCATATACGAAATAATACTGGCCAAAATTTCACTTATTCTGGAAGCGATGTCATTTTACTTTTTAAAAAAAAAATGCTCCCCAGCACTTACAGATTAAAGAACTCAATAGCTATTAATCTTAAAAAATAGGTTTTGTTTGGCTCCATCTGATTGATTGATAGAATTATCATTATTTATTCAAACAGGAATAGTTTAGCCCAGATATAAAGAAATTAACGCCCATGAGTTTTGAGCCCCATGTCAGACATAGAGCTTACTTTAAAAAAAAGAACAAAAACAAACACAAAAACAAAAACACAAACAATGCCAAGGGAGCTGAGGAGATAACATGAAAGGGAGGAAATGTGTGGGTGTAAGGGACTAGAGACACTTGTGCCTGAAAGGAACCAGGCAGCAGCTACATCACTCCAGATCATGCTGCATAAGCATCTGTCCCAGATCACCTGATTTTTCAGATCCCAGAAATATGTATTTTGAGGCTAAATCTCTTGATTTAAAAACTTTAACTCACTTGCTTTTAAAACACCATGTGTTTGACTATCTCTACTCTGGGTAGATACTCGGTGATTAAGGCCTTCAGACATCAAATCCATGAAAAAGGGTGAATAAGTACAATGAATAGATTGTGTATTCAGCCTGTACCACCTGAATTACAAGTAAACTTTCTCAGTAACAAGGGTATAAAAAACTCTGCATCCAGATGTAGGAATTGTCAAATTCTTTTTTTCTCTTTTCAGCTGTAGTAGCCTGTAATGCTACCATAAACTAAAAGTCAAAAATCAAAATGATTAAGAAGAAAAAAAACACTTAGAGATTTTTGCATAATTCATCAATGCAGCTGAGACTGAAAGACACACTGTCCTGTAGCACAAATAGGTTATAAGTTACAACACATAATGAAAATTCAGTTAAAATACACTTAAGTGAAGAGATTTAAAATGTAATTTCTTCCATTATTAGAAACATTCACAAAATAGTTCATTTCTTATTATCTAAATGAACAAGTTGCCAACTTTTAGATATATTTTATGGAATAACTGTTTGATTGGGAGAAACCATTTTGTGCAATTCACCCATGACCTATTCATTCCAAATGGCTGGTTTGTAGGTATAATTATTGTTCCATAACATGAGAAATGCATCAGGGCCCATTCCTTTGACAAAGCACGCTGCAGCAGAAACACCACAGGTGGTGCCAACTTATGTCACACTTCAGTGAAGGTATTTAGAATAATTTAGCTGTGGATCATTCCCTGACAAAGACCGTCCGTCTGTACCATGCAATACTTTTAAGACTAGATTTTTAATAGCTATGTATTCAGGTGAGTGTGTGGGGAAGTAAGAGGTAGTATTTCTCATCTCAGGACAAACAAATGACCCAAAGTCACAAAGAGCTGGATTTGAATCCCAGATCTGCCACTCATTAGCTATGTAACCCTGGACTAATAACTGGAATATTTTTGAGCAGCTTTCACTTGCCAGGCACTATGCTGAGCACTGGGTATAAAAGAGTGAACAAGATACAGTGCTTGCCCAAAGGAGTTTAAAATTTAATAGGAGAGTCAGAAAAGAGTAGGCAATTTCAACATATAATCTTAAGGGCTAAAGTAAATGTTAACAGAGTATTTTGGGAGCACATAAAAGTAACAGCTATCCGATTCTTAAGCAATAAGGTTTCCTGGAGGAAGTGATATCTGAGCTGCTCTCTAGAGGAAGGTTAAGAGCTGGTGAGGGAAAAGTAAGGCAAAGAATATTTTAGAAGGAGGAAATAACAAAAGTCAGAAATTGAAAGTGATGCTAGAACTTCTGAGGATCTGCTCATGGTTTGTATGTCTGTATAAGTGTATGTAATGGACTCTCGGCTGGACAATCCTCAATGTTTATCATAGCCAAAAAAGGAAGTTTAAAGGACAAGTCAAAAATGCAAAAACAAAAACAAAAAAAATTTAAAAGAAGAGTAAAAAATATTACCTTCTTATTATTAATTCACTTATTCCTCCACTTAACAATACTAACAAAACAAAGTAGTTCAAATCTACTAGCTTTGACCTCTTCTCGCCTACCTCCACTCCACTGAGGAAGGCAAGAAGAATGAGAAAGAGCTAGCATGCAGAATGCTTTAGTGTGGAGTTGTGAAGACTGCTCTTATGTTTCCAGAAAAACTAGACTTTAAATATGGAAAAAGACATCCCTCTGGAGCAGGGGAGGTGGGGGAGAGTGCACGGGCAGCATCACCTGAAGCCATAAACTCCAGGCAGGTGAGAAGTAATCCGGTCCCTGCCATTCCATCTCTGTCAGAAGTGAAGACCAAATCTTTATCTTTAAAAGTGGATTTGATATCTAGAAGCAGCCCAAAGAAAGGGGTTCCTTAACAAAATTAGAGTCTCTTCTATATGTCCGTTAAGAAACTTAACATTTTCTGATTTCAAACTATACTATAAAACCGTAGTAATAAAAAGAGTGTGATACTGACATAAAAATAGACACACAGACCAATGGAACAGAGTTGAGAGCATGGAAAGAAATCCATGTATATATAGTCAAATAGTATTTTACAAAGTGGCCAAAAAAGCTCACTGGGGAAAAGATAGTCTCTTCAATAAAGAGATTGGATATGGTGGGGGGGAAACTGGATTTCCATATGTAAAAGAATGTAACTGTACCCTATCTTACACCAATCACAAAAATTAATTCAAAATGGATTAATACTTCAAACCTTAAAACTCCTAGAAGAAAATATAGGGAAAAAGCTTCTTGAAGTAGGACTTTCAATGATATTTCAGTTAACACCAAAAGCAAAGGCAACATAAGGAAAAATAAATGAGACTACATCAAACCACAATCCTACTTCACAGCAAAAGAAACAATCAACAAAATGAAAAGACAATCTATGTAAAGGGAAAAAATAATTGTACATCATATTATCTGACAAGGGGTTAATACCCAAAATAGATAATAAACTTATACAAGTCAATATCAGAGAGAGAGAGAGAGAGAGAGAGAGAAAGAAACAATTTCATTTAAAAATGGGCAAAGGATTTGGAAAGGCATTTTTCTAAAGACATATAAACAGTGAACAGGTACATGAAAAGATCTTCAATAACACTGATCATCAACACCATAGTGAGATATTACCTCATACCTATTAGAAGCTATTATCAAAAAGACACGAGATTACAAGTGTTGGGTGAGGATGTGGAGAAAAGGGAACTTTGTGCACTCTTGGTGGGAATGTAAATTAGTACAGGCACTATAAAAACTAATCTGGATGTTCCTCAAAAAGGACTATCATGTAATCCAGCAATCCCACTTCTGGATATATATATCCAAAGGAAATGAAATCACTTTCTTGAAGAGTTATTTGTACCCCTGTGTTCTTTGCAGCAGTATCCATAATAGTCAAGACATGAAAACAACCTAAGTATTTGTATGCAGGTGAATGGGTAAAGAAAATGCGGCATATAAATACAATGGACTATTATGCAACCTTTGAAAAAAAGGAAATCTTGCCTTTGGGGATACCATGGTTGTCCTTGAGGGCATTATGCTGAGTGAAATAAATCAGACAAAGACAAATACTGACAAATCTCACTTATATGTAGACTCTAAAAAAAGTCAATCCCATAGAAACAGTGGGTTTCTGTGGTGTGTTGGTTGTGGTGGTTGCCGGTGTGGTGGTTGCCAGGGGCTGCAGTTTGGGGGAAATAGAGAGATGTTGGTCAAAGTATACAACTTCCAGGTGTAAGATGAGTAAGTTCTGGGGGATCTGATGTATAGCATCAAGACTATAGTTAACAATACTGTATTATATACTTGAAAGTTGCTAAGAGAGTAAATCTTAAATGTTCTCACCATACACACACACATACACAAAAGGTAATTATGTGAGGTGATAGAAGTTTTAGCTAACCTAATTGGGGTGACCATTTCGTAATATATTCATGTATCAAATCACACTATATACCTTAAACTTACAGAATGCTATTTGTCAGTTATATCTCAGTAAAGCTAGGGGAAAAAAAAGAAACTATAACCATTGCTTTCATACAGTCTATTAATTTTCACATTAAATGTGGCAATACTCCTGACACTATTTGAAATAAATAACAGTTGACTGATTTTAGCTGAGAAAATGCTCATTTCTAGATCAGCACCTAACTTCATGATGGTCATTCTGCAGAACACTAGTATTAATACATTCTATGAGAAGGAAAAAAATGTCATTGGTCAAATAATTTGGGGAAATGCTACATACTATCCCTACTGCACATTGACTATTTATATTAACATATTTAATAATCTGAGAAATCCCAAAGTAAACAAACACATTTTAACCCAGGCTTAGATAGAGGTTAATTAGCATAGATTTAGTCAAGGGACTAGAGTTACCATTCATTAGGCATGAGCTGAGTCTCCTTGAAATCCTGGAGAATTTCCTTTACAAAGGACCTAACTCCCTTACACCATGATATAAAGAGTACTTTTTCTATCAAAGGAAACTAATGAGATTGACCATCATGATTACTGTCTGCTGTCTTTTAACTATGTATCTCAAGAACTAAGACCCTTCCTAGAAATAGCCTACATATTAATGAGGAAGAAAAACATACCACACTACAAATCCTTTATAAAAATAAGTTTCATTTTGCCTGGCAGTCCCACTTTCTTGTTTGTCTTTTAAGTTACTTTAATAGAATAGGTGAAATTTGCTTATCCATACCAAAATTCATTAAAAATAAGTTGTGACTTTTTTTGCCACCCAAACCAAAATTTCTTCCCTAAAAAGAGTAATAGAAGATGTCAGAATTCCTGTAAGCTTGCCTGTTTGTTTTCAGGGTACCTTGGGCAACTTTTGCCATCAATCCCTATGGTCAAGCGAGCCATGCCACCTTTCAGGGTGCAGGACTTTTCAGATACTTGAAAAAGGATGTCTTCGGCAAAGCGCAGGAGCAGTGCCAGTGATAGAGGTTGGTACTGAATTTGTTACGGAACAAAACATAAATTAAACTTTCACCTTATTTTTGAAAAAGAAGCTTCCTAAGGATTTGTTTCCTAACCTGACAATAATGCAAATGATGTGATGCAGTTTCTACCTCATTGTCTGGCATAAAATACCTACAATATGGTCTTGCCTAGAGAATGGAAGTATCTATAGTTTTGGCAAACCTTACAACACCTTTCTACCTTCTCTGTAACAACTTTATAATAAAATTTAGAAGTATCTATAAGAAATGGATTCATGTCAGACTTGTTCACTCCTGTATTCCTTGCACTTAACACAATGTCTAGCATGGACGGGACTGCCATAAATGTTTGTGGAGGGAAAACAGGAAGGGAGGACAGGCTTAGAAATTAAACATGAATTCTGCCACTTTTAAAGGAGCAAATCTTTGTCACTGACTTAAGAAATTAAAGATATGGTCTAAAAAAGTTTTGGTTTCTATTTAGGGGAACACATTGCTTTCATATTATTTGATACAAAAAGCAACCCTAGACCTATGTTTAAAAAAAAACTCATATAATTTTTTTAAGATTTATTTATTTTAGAGAGAGAGAGAGAAAGAATGAGTGTAGGGGCAGAGGAAGAGGGAGAGAGAGAATCTCAAGCAGACCCTGCACTGAATGCAAAGCCAAGGTGGGGCTCGATCCCACAATCCTGAGATTATGACCTGAGTGGAAACCAAGAGTCAAGAAGCTCAACTGACTGAGCCACCCAGGTGCCCCTCATATAACTTTAATTATAAATAACATTCATTAGACTTGATTGATACTTAAATCATTTATTTTGGCCATTCTCTACTTCATCTGCTATTTTCAAAGGAAATCCTCCTATTTTTCTGTGTGTGTAACAACAAACAGGCACAGCTAGTATAGGTATTCATATATCTCATTACCAGAAGCTATGGTTGAGTAAATGAGTCACTGTTATTGCACAACAACATATTTAAGGCCCTAATATATACTTGAGGTTCAAGATACCTTCCTGAAATCTTCGAAGTTGTTAACTTTTAACTCAGTCATGTTGAAACACTAAAATCATCCATCCACACATTGTAATAATCAGTACCTTTTTAGTTACAAGTAGTAGAAACTCAAATCAGATAGGCTTATGAAATAAATAAATGAATGGATGGGTGAATGAAATGTTGGCTCATTTCACTAAAGTCTAAAAGTAAAAGCTGGCTATAATTGGTTTGAAGATATAATATTAGAAATCTATATTATTCCATTTCTTAGCTTTCTTTTTTTTTCATGTTGATTTCATTCACTAGCAAGCTCTCTCCATCTGTTAACAACATGGTCCCAGCAACTTAGGCTTAGCTTCCTCCATCTTTGCAAACCCAGTATGAGAAAGAGCTCTTCTTTCCTAAGAGCACCAAAAAAGATTTTTATTGAGCAGGCCTGGAATGCCCACCTCTAGAGCCTAGACTAAAAGTAGAGAAGGTGGGTCCCCAAAGGAAAGTCAAGATGCTATTATACCAGAAGAAAGGAACATAGATACTGGATAGGTAAACATGCATAGCTGTCTGCTATGCCCATGTTCTAAATTCTTGTGGAATTAGTCAGAAGTCAGGGTTATTGAATTATATTTGGATTGTACACAGAAAATTCATTAAGTTTTTTTCTTAAATGTTATTAAAAGTCATTTTTTTGAACCTAGAAAAGAGTTGGGTGATTTTAAGTCATAAAAATTTACCATTAAAATGAACTGAGAAACAGGAACTTAAGTGTTTCATACCTTTTGTGATACTTCACTGTGGTAACTTAATTTACTAATACAGCTCCATTACTCACATATGACCAGTGACTCAAATATCAATCATTCTCATTTAAGAAATAAACATAGGAAAAGGTAGATTTGCTAAGTGTGAATGTTTATGAACATAATCAAGCTACTGACTAGATAGTAAATTTGAACCTGCCAAAATTACTTGATGAATATAAAGCTTCTATTTTTAAAAAGATGAACAATCCATTGGTTAAATAAACAGTCTCAGTTCTGTGTGATTCTGATTTTATCCACCATAGTAAAAAGAACAGTAAACACGAAGTCAGAATATTTTGGTTTTAATAAAAACTTTACCATATTATAACCATGCAAGTCTGGGGCAAGTAACTATTCTCAAAAAGTTGCACAGTAGTTGAAAGGATATTGTATAGAAAGTAGTAATTAAACACAACACTGATTTATGAAACAAAGGTTTTTTTTCCCAAATAATGCACTTACAATTCTGCTCCTTCCATAGAAATTCTTATCTAACTAGTGTTTTGTTGTTATTCAGTTATTTTGTTCTGATGAATTTATTTCTCTTTATGATTTATTAACTCTTTATGATTATTTTATATGCAACCTATTCATGACCAAACCAGACTGCCCTGTGTTCTCTAATATACTGTGCGCTGTGGTTTGATCTTTTTGACAATGCAGAGAGAATAGAAGGCAGTAAGAGGAATGATAAGGGAAGCTGTTACTTTGGTAACTTATTTTGGAAAGAATTATATATGGGGTTTAAATTCTTATTTAAACTAATTTATACTATTTAATTGAATCAACCTGTATTATTTTAAATATCAATAGTCATACATCTATCATTTTATTTGAAATGAACTCAATTTTCCAGGCAAGATTAAAAAAAAAAAAAACAACCAACAACAACGGCTACAAGCTATTTCCTTAACTAAATATGAAAAATAAGTTCTTGGAAATTAAAAGGTCTCCCATGCACATGCATATTTAACTAAAAATCATGATGGTGCCAACATATCTTGACATCTAACCATATAAATCCTCAAATCAGAATAATTAAACCTGCAGATAGGCAGATAGAGTACTATGCAGAAATTTAGAGTCAGCTTGGCCTTGTGCCTTGACATGTCAGACACAAATAAATAAGCCAAGCAATACACTCTTTTCTCATGTAAAAGTTTGGAGGATATGCCGCTACCTACTATGTTCACTTCTTTTAGAATATATAGCTTTATTATTATGTTTTATTTTCTTAAGAGTTTACTTTCTCATTTTCAAACAATGTTATCTGTTTTTCATTATATGTGTTCATTTATTTTCTGTTATTTATTAAAACTCTTTATTCATTATCTGTGATAATAAATATCCAATTGGAAAAAAGCACTCCTGGTGAAGGAATAATTTATAACATAATTTTACAGAGCTGAGGTCCTTGGAGCTTCAAGTCTATTTTGACATCTGCTTAATTCATCTGTTTAATAACGAAGTTATGATGAAACAGCTGTGCTGTCAAAAGAAATGATCAGCGCTGTACTATTATTAGTTGCATTGCCTTCTGTTTCCCACCTTCTAGACTTTCAAAGAAATCTAACAAAGGATACAAATAAGCATTTGGAGTACAGGATCATAAAATAACTTTCTGCATTATCTGGCCAGTTCTTTAGCTGTACCTTTAAAATATTGAAGATTTGGATAAAATAAGAAAAGCTCAGTCTATGATCTCAGTGTTTCTTTTTTCTTAAGCTAAGTTAGTGTAAATACTTATCTTTAGGCATGGTTGGTAAATGGAATAGTATTTTTAATATTCTATTGAATAGAATTATACATTTTATGTGAAAGTTTCAATAAAAATTGGATTTCAAATCAACTAATATTTATGGGGTCTTACTCTGTACCAGGTATTCTCTATACACCAATTTATAAAGTCTCATTTAGACTGCAAAATAAACCAATGTCATTACTATAACCATTTCACAAATAAATGGTCAATAAAAAAAATCACTTAAGAGGTCCAGGAGCTTGCCCTGGGCTCCAAACCGGTGAGTAATATAAAGAGAAGATTTAAACCTTTGATTCCAATTTTAAAACCAGGATTCTTACTATAGTACATTTAATACAATAAATGACAAGAATTGTGGATATTAGATATTAGCATTTGTTATATGCCCTACACTCTTCCTATTTGTCACAATCCAATGAGATTATCTCTCAGTTAACTAAGTGGATAATCAAAAAGCTAGGCAGTTACCTGTAGTCACCTGGCAGGTAAGTGGTAAAACTGGAATTCAAATTCAAACCAGGCCACCTGACTTCAACATTTAAACTGCTCCTATGATAGCACACCGACTTTCAACTGAAACTAAAACTTGCAAAAACTGCAGTTCAATCTATACAAGATGATTAGACAATAATTCAGGAGCTAACACATCAAGCTTACCATTAAGGACTTCTTTTCCATTGTTTCACATATGTGAGGTACTGGTTCAAGAGGTTTTTGATTAATAGAGAGTCAATAAATATGAATGTTTGATTCAAATTTTCATTTTACTTCTATCCGAATATTTGGCAGCATGCATGATATTTTGAAAATTCTGGCAGAGTGCGTAGTTTTTCACACAATGAGAATAATAAGTGTTTTAACTGATCAGGTCAGCAAAAAAAACTAAACAGACAAACATAAGAAAACACTAAACAAAAATGCATATAATTCAATTTTGTAAAGTAATCAAGTCTATCAGCAGGTAAGTACACAATTTCATAAATAAATTAATACATATTACTAGACATACCTCCTTGCCCAGATATACATGATGGAACAGGGAGAAAGTTCAAAGAAGTAAAGGCTGGAAATTCCTAGGGGGTAAGGACTGAACTATAGAAAAATGAAGATCTAGAACATTTATACCATCCAGTATTTTAATCATGCCCCTATAAAGTTATTCCACATTTCCAGTACTAGTCACCCACTGATCTGCTTTATATCACTAAAGATTAGTTTGTTCTAGAACTTCACTTAAATGAAATCATACAGTTTGTGCACTTTTTTGTCTGTCCTCTTTTGCTAATCATCATACTTTTGAGTCTTATCCATTTGTTATATCAGTAGTCACTCCTTTTCAATGCTGAGTAATATTTCATTGTATGTATCCACCACAAGCGGTTTATCCATTTACCACTTGATAGACATTTGAATTGTTTCTATGTTTGAATATTATAAATAAAGCTAATATGAACACTTGGGTACCAGCACATTTTCATTTATCTTGGTAAATACCTAGGAATGGAATTGTAGGGTTGTGTAAGTGTATGTTATTTATACATGAAACTGTCAAACTCTTCTCCAAACAGGTTATGCCCTTTAATACTACACCAGTGATGTATGAGAGTTTCAGTGGCACCACATCCTAGACACACTTAGTTTTGTAAGTCATTTTAAATTTAAGCCATTTCAGTGAATATGTAGTGGTTTATCATTGTGATTCTAATTTGCTTTTGGGAAACAGTTTTTGTAGAGGACTAGATTAGCAACTGAGAATCCCAGTTAAACAGGGTTAACAACAGAGTCACGCAAGAATCTGAATCTTGGATCTGGGACCTACTATACATGTGACTATGAACAAGTTGTCTTAGCTTCTCTATGCCTCAATTTTCTCCTAAGTCAAAATAAAAATAACATCTTCCTCAGATTTTGTTTAAAACTTCGAAGAAAAAATAAATTTAAAGCATTAAACCTTGTGTCTGGATCATAGCAGGTCTTCAATAAAACTTAAGTAATATTACTATTCTTATTCCTCAGAATGTGTAGAGTTATAAATTTTTAAAACTTATATTAAGTTTACTTCTTTATTAACATATTTTATTAAATCCAATTAACATATACTGTATTATTAGTTTCAGATGTAGAGTTCAGTAATTCATCAGTTGCATATAATCCCCAGTGCTCATTACATCACATGCCCTCCTTAATAACTATCACCCAGACACCCCATTCCCCCAGCAACCGTTAGTTTGTTTCCTAGAGTTAAGATTCTCTTATGCTTTGTCTCCCTCTCTGATTTTGTCTTATTTTATTTTTCTCTCTTTTCCCCTATGGTCCTCTGTTTTGCTTCTTACATTTCATATATGAGTGAAACCATATGATAATTGTCTTTTTCTGATTAACTTATTTGTTCCAGTTCCATCCATGTTGATATAATTATATATTACTAATACCCCCACACACACAAACACACACATACATGTATAATACACACACACACACACACACACACACACACACACACACCCCTCCTGTCTATCCATTCATCTGTCGAAGGACACCTGGACTCCTTCCATTGTTTGGCTATTGTGGATATTGCTGCTATAAACATTGGGCTGCAGGTGCCCCTTCTGTTCACAACATTTGAATCCTTTGGGTAAATACCTAGTAGTGCAATTGCTGGGTTGTAGGGTAGCTCTATTTTTAACTTCTTGAGGAGCCTCCATACTGTTTTCCAGAGTGGCTGCACCAGCTTGCATTGCCACCAACAGTGTAAGAGGTTTCCCCTTTCTCCGCATCTTTGCCAACATTTGCTGTTTCCTGAGTTGTTCATTTTAGCCATTCTAACCAGTGTGAGGTGGTATCACTTTATGATTCTGATTTGTATTTCCTGATGATGAGTGATGTTGAGCATCTTTTCCTGTGTCTGTTGGCATTTGTATGTCTTCTTTGGAGAAATGTCTGTTCATGTCTTCTGCCCATTTCTTGACTGGATCATTTGTTTTTTAGGTATTGAGTTTGATAGGTTCTTTATAGATTTTGGATACTAACCCTTTATCTATAAGACATTTGCAAGTAACAATAATGCTGTGCCTTTATAAGATCTACTTTACCCAACATATGAGTTTGCTTCAAAGTAATTTTTTCAATTAAATAAATCTATTTTCTTCAAAGGCAATCATAATATAAAGATACATTAGTCTGGAAGGTATTTTTATATCTAGTTCTTTTTTTTTTTTGAAGGTTTTGTTTTATTTTTAAGTTGGGATTTGATCCCAACAAAGTATGTAGACATTGTTTTATGTGGCCTTAATCTTAGAAAGTGGCAGTATCAGGTATTTAAAGTACCCTATAATAGATCACAAGCATCTTACCAGCACTACCTCTTCTCCATCCATAAGCCATCTTTGTGGTCTCAATAACTCCCTAAAATGCCAACTTCCATTTTATCCTGACATTAAGTGAACAAACATGTTTTCTCTCCCCACCCATTGGGACAAATTCCCTACCCAGCTGCTTCCACTATGGGTGCAGGCAGTTCACTAGCACTGCCTATAACCACTGTCCTGGCCTAGTGACACCACGTCAGCTTCTCTTCTGCTTGTCACATTGCCAAGTCTCTCCTGAGGTCTGAGAGCTCTGCCAAATCATCTAACTTTTGCTTCTGTGTGGTCTGAGGGAGTTGGCACAGACTAAAACAGTGAGTTCTGTAACTTCCTGTTGGGTTTTCTTTCACAATTAGGAAAGAAGTTTAAGAGTAGCCAATAGACATTACTATTTTGTTTAAAGATTTTATTTATTTGTCAGAGAATACAATCGGGGGAGCAGCAGAGGAAGAAGCAGGCTCCCTGCTGAGCAGGGAGCCCCATGCAGGGCTTGATCCCAGAACCCTGAGAATGACCAGAGCTGAAGGCAGATACTTAACTGACTGAGCCACCCAGGTGCCCCTAGACATTATTTTTTTAAGAAAGTGTCCTTCTGAAAAAAAACAAAGTGGTGTCTTAAAACTCTGCAAAGTTAAAAGTTCAAACTATCACTATTCAGTCATTGATTTATTTGGTGACCCTGATATGTTTACCACTCGAATACCCAGTTTTTATGAGCTTATTGTTACAGAATTTTTTTAGCTATTATGTTTATCTGTTAACATCACAGAGCAATTAACAAATTTACACACTGATTTTGCTTTCCAGGCCTCTCATGTAAAATCTCTTTTGAATATCATAACCATTGTGAGTTTGAAAGCATTAGGTAACAGGACATGTTACCACTACAACTATCAATACCAAGAACAAACAGCTTTGAGGATGGGCTGAAGTTACTGGGGAGAATGACAGCAAGAAGAAAATAAAATCCTGGCAGTAGAATACAGCTGGAGTAGGCAGTGACTAACAAAGGGATTCAGGGACGACAAATAAGAAGGCTGTTAATCAGCCTTGGGAACAGATATAGGGCAGAGACCAGTCAACAACCAGAGTATGAAAGGGTTGCAGAAATTCATCTGGAGAGTAGATCATATTGGTCCACAAGGAGGTCTGCCTTCAAGCAGGAGACAAATGAACTCATGCCTCCAGACACACACTATTTGGGATAATACAAGAAGAACCCATTCAACATGTTTACAGAGTATGCCATTTTTTATGCCTCATTTCTGGTATTTTTTCTCTCAGATCCATCCACATTCAATTCATCGTTACAACTGAGCAAGAAGCAAGCTGAGGGTCACTGTTTCCCATAGCCTTTTGTTTACTATTAAATTTAAGTCTCTGCTCACTATCCAAACCTCTCAGCTAGAGTTGGATCTTAAGGGCTAGACTTCCCTAATACTTGGCTACTTCTCCCTGTCTTAACATAGCTTTCTGGAGTTTACCTTGCCTGCCTGCCTTGGGCTGTTATTTTCCAGACCCTCTACGTCTAACTAGACCTCAGTTTCTCGATATGCCTATTGAATCAAGTCCCGTGGCTATCCACACATTACAATTACTCTTGGCTTCTACTTTCCAACCTCTCAAGAGACTACAGTCAGATGGCTAGAGAAGAGGACACCATTGCCATGAACATTGTCAAGGAATGTCTTAGGTGGGGGAGTCTGGGTGGCTCAGTCGTTATCATCGGCCTTCGGCTCAGGTCATGATCCCAGGGTCTTGGGATCGAGCCCTGCATCAGGCTCCCTGCTCAGCGGGAAACCCGTTTCTCCCTCTCCCACTACCCCTGCTGGTGTTCTCTCTCTCTGTCAAATAAATAAATAAAATCTAAAAAAAAAAAAAAAAAAGGAATGTCTTACGTGAATAAGCAACATGCAAATCCCTTTAAGACTAAACAGATATGAGCTCTAGGAGTTTAAACAAGTGAAGTTCCTAAAATGCTTCCACAGTCTATACTGCTGACATCAGCATTTTCTCACTTTGATTCCTACAGGCTCAAATGTAACCTGTAAGAAGATATTAAACTCCCTTTTAAAACTCAGGTCTCAGCTACCCCAGCATGCAGTGGATAATTCTAAAATGCCAAAGAGGGGGGCGCCTGGGTGGCTCAGTCATTAAGCATCTGCCTTTGGCTCAGGGCGTGATCCGGAGTCCTGGGATTGAGCCCCGCATCGAGCCCCACATCGGGCTCCTCTGTTGGGAGCCTGCTTCTTCCTCTCCCACTCCCCCCTGCTTGTGTTCCCTCTCTCACTGGCTGTCTCTCTCTCTGTCAATAAATAAATAAAATCTTTAAAAAAAATTTTTAAAAAAATGCCAAGGAGGAAATGAAAGACATCAGTTAAAGAATGTCCTAATAGCTTTTGGCTAATTTTCCGTATTTCAGGATTCTTGTTCAAAGACAAATTATATCTTAAAAAAGCTGACCCAACGTCATGGCTCTCTTGTTTGTAGGAAAGGTATGAATTTAGCAAGTATACATTCATATATCAAAAATACAATTTAGTTTTATAACTAATATCTACCTACTCCAAAAGCCTCCTTACCAAAAATGTCAGAATATATACATTTATCTTGTACTTAAGATCCTCTGATGGTTTAAATGCTTTCTCTTCTCCTTCCAAATATAGTATCTGGGTACAGAATGAAACTGACATGGGGGAGGAACATCCAAGACTCTAGGTGATATATTACATCCTGCTTGGTTTCTGAGTTGACCTCTGTTGTGGCTGCTTCTGTGATGTGATGTAATGTAATTACATGGCCACTGAGTATCCTTTTGAGTTTAGGTTGTCCTGCTTGGTCTTTAGAGTGTGTCTAGTTACCATTGCTGATGTCCATGGACTTCACCCTAGCCTCCAGTCACAAGGATTTCACACCCTACCATCCATATGGTTACAGGAGTCCTCCTATTAATCACCAGGGTATGTAGCACTTATGAATGGTCTCGGGGGCCCAAGATTTTTTATTTGCCTTCTCCACAACACCAAATGAGATTTCACTCAGGCCCACTTTCTTTAATACCTCCTTCAGCTATTGCTTCGTAAACACTCCTGATATTTCAAATGTATGGAACTCTGTGAAACTTTCCATTTCCCAGGTCATGCCCAGAAAGTAGTGCATCAGCCCCAGTGGTCTTTGGAATCCCCAAACCTACTTGGATATTGTTAATTCCTTCTTTGGGATTTGCCCATAAGGGGTAAATCAGAACAATAGGGTCTGATTTTTTTTTCTTTTTTTTGTCTCTCCCAGGATCCATCTCTCAATAATCAGACAGGTTTTCCTCTTCCCATTGTCCTTGCATTGCATCCTTTTTCTCCTATTCCTTGGGTCCATCATGTAAATTGCCTGATCCTCTTCAAGTTGAATGTTTGTCTTGGAGTTCTGAGAAAATCATCACTTTCTCAAGCAAGCCGGGCATTTGCAATAATCAAAAGTGCTTGCCTTCAGACTATAGAAAAAAATTCCATTATTAAATCCAAAGTCAGCGCATTCCTGTTTGCAACTGGGCCATACTTTCCCCATGATGCAATGCATGCTATTGATTCAGTGGTTTGGAGAGCTGGACAGCTGGAAAGTGGGGATGGCTGGGATGCAGAGCACATTGATTCAATGTCTCAAAATCAGTATCTACGTAATTTCTCCCATTTTCCCATTTACTTCTCTATGGCAAATATTTCCCACCATATAAGTACAATCACTGGACATACTTGGCCCTCAGGGTAGGACAAAAATCATCAAACTCCAACCTCCTCAGAACCTCCCTCTCTGTAAATGATGGAGGTCCAGATCACAGCCTCTGTCTCACCTAAGGCATGTGACCTTGTCTAATACAAGAGCACAGTTTAGTAATACCTTAATTGGGCAAAACCACAAAAAATAATTAACATATAATACATACATTTTTTTAAATAAAGCACATATGTGGAAGGGTTATTCTGCTACACAAAATAGACTAAAATTAAAATGAAGCCTGTACTTGAATAATAAGCATATGAAATGACAGTCTTAACTCTTTATAGAAAAAGAAAAATGCACTAAACAAGAAAGAATTACTACATAAATTACTGGACAAACCAGCAAGGAACAAAATTCCACCTTTTGATTGTCAAATAGAAATTCGATTTTAGAGTTGCCCCAATGGTTAGGCCTGAAGTGTATTACCTGATAACCCTGTCTAATCTAAAGGAAAACCGAGGGCTACCATTTAGTGAATGCCTCCTAAGTACTCTTGGATGAATCTGTTGTATTTCATTTAGTTCTTATAACAACCCTGCAGCATGGACAAAGCTTCATTTCCAAAGATGAAGAGATGAAGTCCCCAGTCACGAGCACAGCTACAATTGGACTCATTTCTCATGGATGACAAATGCTGTCGAGGTGGGATTGAAGCAAGTTCATTGAATTGCTCCAAAATCTTCCTATGGAGGGTGAGGATGGAAACACATGCTGCCACCTCCAAATACAGTGCCAATAAAAATTACACTTTCACCTCTAAACTTTTTCTTTAAATTCAGCTTTCAGTTCTTGTTACTAGAGATTTAGTATTGGTTGACTCCCACTCAAGGCAGCTGATACTTCAGTCAGTTCATTAGTGAATAGACAGGCTTATAATAAAAAAGAAGACTCTTTAGAGAAAGTGCTTCAGCAGCATTTGAATGGCCATGGGAGAGGAGTACTCCTCTTTAGGAGAATAAAATTACTCAATGTAACCCTTCTCCTCAGTCCTGAGGCAATCTCTGAAAGAAACTTAAGTTGAAAGCAAACAGAGAAGCAGAAATAACTGGTAAAAAAAAAGGGGGGGGGGGCTGGGGAGGAAGGGAGACACTCAGAGGTGGTCTTCTTTCAGTCCTTCCTGCTCAGAGTTACAAGCAATTATGTTTCTCTGTCTCCTACTTCTCACAAATTCATTTTAAATACACTCTAGTAGTTTCAGTAGTTTTTAGAATTGGTTTGATTCTCATGTTTTTAAATGATTTTAAAAGGTAGCACTAGGAAATGTTGGTCTGTGGCATGTTACTATTGAAGATCCAATAGGGAGCAAGGATAATATCTGTTTTTTTATGTTTTGCTGTGTTTATTTTATTGAATCTTATAATATCCCCTCAGAGGATGGTGAAGGTCAGGTTTTATTATTTTCATTTAGAAGCTGGAGGTACAGTAAAGCTTAGTTAGGTGTTGAACATACAAAAATATATGACTTAGGCCTCTGTCCAGGATAAAATACACTAAACCACCACTTTTCAAAGAATGACCCATGCATTCCAAGAGATATTTTTGTAAAAACAGTTTCTTAGTAAAATGTATTTGAGTAATCTTCCATACTGAATGTGCCTCCAGAAATAAACAGTGCACACATTAAAGGTTCTGTGAAGTCTTGCAATTAAAGACACTAACAAAAACTTTGTTTAACTCAGCATCATTTCCTATAGTACTGTGTGTTTATTTAGTAAGTATTTGTTTATATTAACAAAGCACATTTTGGGAAATGCTCCATTAAGCCATACCATCTCTCTTTTACCTTTTACTATAGTAGAAGACCATAAATCCACTTGTCTCAGTAAAGGGTACATCTAAATTATCACCAAGAAAAAAAGAGAAAGAAAAGGTGAGAGAAGACAGGATGGAGGGAGAGGCCCTTGAAGCCTGCCAATAGCCACATGAACCATGAGTGAATTTGAAAGCCACCAATACTATTCCAAACAATCCTTGAGATGATTGTAGCCCCAGAAGACATTTGATTACAGCCTTGTGAGAGTCTCCAAACCAGAGACACCCAGTCAAGCTGCACCCAGATCCTAGATCCTCAGGAGTCAAAATAGTAAGTGTTTGTAGTTTTAAGCTACTACATTTTAGGGTAATTTATATACATTCATAGATAACTAATAAAAACACCTAAAGTAAAAGACTAAAAAATAAATATGAAATATATCTGAGGATAGCTCTTTACCATAAATGGAAGACTATATTGGAAATAATTGATCTAATATTTATTGAATGAAGGAATCCAAAGTTGGATATTCATAAAAGTTCCTTCATGTTTATTTTGGATTAAAAAACGACACAACTGATCTTTATAGTATACAAATCCTTTTGCTTTTATTATTTTGTTATTTCAACTTGAGAAATAGGTTATTACTCTGAACTTCTACTCAAACATTTCCTGAATTTTTATGTGAAATGCAGGATTGAGAGACACAGAAGATACACCTAACAGGGTATGCAGCTGCTTTCCACATTCACACCACTTATGCTCTTTTCCCACCATCATGGCTATTTCTATGGAATGATGAGAACATCTACCAGGATGGCATTCATGCAATCAGTGTGCCTGGGACCTATGGTGCAAGAGGGAGAACAGAGAATCCATTTAAAAAAACCGGGCATACCGGGTTTTCCATAAGTGGTAATGATGAAGTGTAATGTTGATTAAAAGATTTCTCAGATGTTCCTCTAAACGAACTACCAATCTTGAGCTACAAGGGCATTCCATGTAACTGCCTTTCCTGGAGCTCCTTTCTTATTGCAGTGGAGAAAGAAGAATGAATTTCCTGAATACTACCATCTACACTCTGATGTTGTTGTTGTTGAAGATTTTATTTATTTATTTGAAAGAAAGAGAAAGAGAACACCACTGGGAAGGCAGGGCAGAGGGAGGGGGAGAAGCAGACTCCCTGCTGAGCAGGGAGCCTGATGCGGGGCTCAATCCCAGGACCCTGAGATCATGACCTGAGCTGAAGGTAGACTCTTAACTGACTGAGCCACCCAGGCACACCCCGCTCTTTTTTTTTTTTTTAACGTATCAGTTATTTAATTAGGTTTTTGTAGTAAATTTAGAACATCAGTTTGTGAAGGTAAACTCCATTTGTGAGAGAAACCACAAAGCAGAGGTAGCCTTGGAGCTAAGGAACAACCTTTCTTTTTTGCAGAATTTGTAAGTCCATAGCTTTAAATTCAACCATGTGCTGCTCTGTATACTGGTATTTCTCTTTCTCTGGGTCAAACATCTCACCTTGCTGGTGTCTGGGCTTTCAAAGCTTCTTTTTTCTAAAGTAAGGATCAGTGAGATGTTCAGGGGTTTTCACACTACTGATACCATTTTTGGCAGAGGTGGCAATGACAAATTTCTGGTATGTTCTGCACAGAGAAACTCAGTTGAGTATCAGAGGTGCAGTCACAAGTAGCAAGCCACTGCTCAGCCACTTCAGGAAACCATCCTCTTGCCTCTGTGGTGCCCACTGAGGATGATCAGAATGCTGTTGAGAGTGGAACTAGCTCAAAGTTTTCTCACATGCTAACTGAAGGGATTTTTGCCGCAGCTTGACAGCTTCCAAGGCACACGTTTTTGGTAGAGTAACATCTAAGGCATTTTGTGAAGTTTAACCACTCCTGAAACACCATGCTTATCACCATGAACTAGAAGGAGTGCCCAGATAAATGGGTGCTTTCTATAACACAGGAAAGAGAACCAGTACAAAAATAATTTAAATAGCATTCCAAACTCTATTCCAAAATTGTATAACATAAACTTTAGAAGAATTTCCAGTTCAAGTTAAAAAAAAAAAGATTTATGGGAAAGGAAAACAACAACAACAACAGAACTTCCACCCTTAAGAGCAAAGAGATTCCTGCTGAAAACTCCTAGCCATTACTATTATTATTCTCAATCTCATCCTCTAATTCTTACTAGATATAGTTTATTTCGTTGTTCACACAATGTATTATGGATGACACAAAGTTAAGTCTGTGTATAACAGGGAAGATGGCATCTATTTTATTCTCATAATAACAATATTAAATCAGATGGGTTGAGTTTGTTAGTCAGGGTCAAACAATCAGCAAGTGGCAGAACTAAGATTAGCATCCGTGTCTCCTAATGCTTAAAATTACATTAAGTTGAGAAGACTAAGTTAATAGTTGAGTGATTTGTGGGGTGGAAGGGATCATTTTAATTTAATGCCACTATTAATTAGTAATTGTAACATAGGGAATAAAACATAAGGTGGAATGAGACAAATTTTCTGAAGAGAGAATTAATGTCAAAGGAAAGAAGAAAAGATTTCAACAGTTATCTGTATAGTATTGATCAAAACATATCCACTTGTCCAATATCTCTTATGTCCGTCAGTCTGCAAAGTACTGGTAAGAGGAGACAAAGAAACTTGAGAAAAAGACTCCATTAAGTATGGGCTGATCCATTGAATGAGGGGATACAAAGCCCCCCAAAAAGAGGAAAGAGATTACTAATTAAAGGATTTCAATGAACCATGCTGAATTATTCCTCTAATCAGAGCAATGAATGAACTGCCTAATCTCTGAGTAAATAATTAGGTTCCTAAGTATTCCAGGATTACAAATAGCTGAGTTAACTCATTTCCTTGAATAATTGCTCATTCATTTATTCAATTTCCAGCTAACTGAATAATCATTATCTAGAGAGCTTATAAAAATAAATATTTTAGGTTTCAATATCGTATTATGGTTATGCAAGATATTACCATTAGGAGAAACTGGCTGAAGGGTACATGGGATCTCCCTTAACATTTTTTTTGCAACTTGTAAATCTATAATAATTTCAAATAAAAAAGTTAGAAAGTGGACATAGATAGATAGATAGATACATAGATACATAGATACATAGATAGATGATAGATATTCTAGGGCTTCACCCTCGAAGATTCTTATTCAGTAAGTTTGGAGTAGGATCCAATAATCCATATTTCTTAATCAGCACTTTGTATGATTCTGATGTGCTGCTATGTTTGGGAACCACTGAATTCCACAATACAATACTTTTACAGATGTCAAAGAAAGTTTTCAAATAATTTTTTTATAAAGGATTATTCAATTGCTGTGACATTTCTGGGGGTGGTGGGACTTAGGAAAACGTTAAGTATCTATCCATCTCCTATCTCATACTGACTTCCACCCAGGAATGACTGAATACATTTAGCCCTCTTTCCCAGTATTCTATTCTCCTCCATGTCCTACCTCTATCCTGGATGTCATCAGTTTTTATAGAGAACCCATCAGCACCTTAGCCTCACAGCTTCTGGATATCCTCAATATCAGCAACCTCATTATTACAGTGGTCCATATAAAGTGACTGGAATGCCTAAATTGCCTGGAATGGAAATGAACAACCCAAATATTGCTTTTCGCAGCCCACTGTGAAGCTCAACTTCACAGCCCTTTGAACCTAAGGACTTCAGCTTCCAGGCCTAAAGAAGTCTGTAGTAAACCTTCATGCAAAGGTTCCAAGGTCCCTAATAACAACGATTTAAATGTCCAGGTTAATATCCCATTCTAGACTGTGCTAGAACCAACGGAAAATGTCATCTAGGGCTAGAAGTTACCATATTAAAATGCAAATATTTATTTGGGGAAAACATTGTAAACTGTTATCAACTAGGCCAGCAGTTTAGTATGGGAGAAAAATTATTAGAAATGCAGGTTTCTGGATCCTGGCTCTCTCAGGATTGATGTAGTAAGTTTAGAACAGGATCCAGGAATCTACATTTTGATACATTTTCTACTTACCATATTCAAAGAAATTTTAACCTGAATATTTAAATGCAGATAAATTAGCTGTTAACCTAGAATCAATGCCAGATATAACTCTGCATCTGGCAGTGACAGCAGCTGGCACGGACAAATAAACAAAACAAAGTATGAAAGTTGTCCTTTGAATGTTAGATTTCTGGAGAGGTACCTAATTAGGGAGTCTAAAAGGAATAAAGTGAAGAACTGGAGACAGCTCAAAACAGAAAAAGAAAAAAAGAATCAAGAAAACCTTAGTCTAGGTACCAATGTTCCTCAGGACTAACTTTGCTTCTGGGTGGGGGCTGTCATGGAGGTAGAGTTTTGGGAAATATTTGTCTCTCCTGACTGCAAGACTGTCTCTGCTTTCCTACATAGATGGACCAGGAAAGGAAGGAGAAAGTCAGAAAATTCTAATGGAATGATATAAATAAATCTGGCTAATAATAACTAAGATGAAAATAGAACTCAAACAAGATTTTCAATACTGAAGACCAAAACTAGGAAGCTTCTCTTACGTCCTTATTTTCTCTAGGAGGCTGAGAGAACTGAATGTTTTCTCTGCTCCGCTGTTATTGTTAACAATAATTCCCAGAGGTAGTCTCACACACTAAAGGGATCATGTTCAGAAGTAGCAAATGATTCAGTAACTTCATTTTAAGGCTTACCCAGAAGTCTATTCAAGCCCTGGGCTCTTTATGCTTGTAAAAAGTTGATTTGCCTATCAGATAAAATGTTTGGTTTTCCTTCTCTGCTGTATCAGCTAAATTCCAATCAGAAGACAGAAACCACGCAGTAATTTAAACAGGAAAATTTAGTATGAAGAGATAGCAACAGAGGATTGGAGTATAGCTAACTGACTAAGGGGGGGGGGCAGGGGCTCTAAGTGACACATAAAAGTTACTGAAGGAGAGTATTCAAAAAAGGAACAAACGGGGAAGAAGAGGATCCTCCCCACCCCTAGGACTCAGCTTTCATTGGAAAGGGTATAGTCAAAGCCCATTGGATGTTAGAAAAATTCACTGGGTTGTTCCAGGCCAGAGAGAGATCCCACTTGTTAGTTAGGCTAACTGAGAATTCCCTATTAGGATACTGATAAAATTCACTGGGAAGCCATCCGTTTAGGTTGTTATTGACTTGCTGGAAAGCCAGCTTGGGCACCATCTGAACTCACAGAAAACCACCTGGAAGCGGCAGGGTTGTGAGAGGAAGGTGCTGTTGATTTACTGGAAATGAGTTGGTTAATCCATAGAACTTGTTAGGTACCCTCAGGAGTGCCACTGAACTTGCTGCTAGAAACCATTCAAGGTAGAGTTTGTGCTGAGGAAAACTGGTGATGTGCCACTTGCTGCTTTAGGCTAGGACACTGCTGGGAAAAATAGCCATTCACTCTGCAAGAGCTCAACTAAATGAGTACACCTCACAGAACCAGGAAGAGGAAACCTCTCTCTTCCATTGTCTGTCCAACACCCCGTACTGACAATGTTTCACGAGGCCCAACTTTGTTATCACAGAACAGGAAAAAAAAGGGTGAATTTGGAACTGAGAAGCAATAAATTGGTAACTTGGCACATCTGCCTACTAACTAAAATTTTTCTTTTCTGAAAGACGTTTTTCAAATATATAGTCTACTATATATATTCAGTACATGGAACAAATATCATTTTCTTGAGAACTAGGTAAAGAAAATGTTATCTGAATAAGTAAAAGGCAAGTTTTGTACTTTCTTTGATTTGTCAGTGTCTCAGTTTTAATTTGGACAGATATCAGTACTATCAGAAAATAAATAGTTCCTGTTACCAACAGGCATTGTTGCACAAGTCTAATTACCTGAAAATAAATTGGAAATGATCCTGAAGAAAATCTTTAGATAAGTCTTTTTAATTTTGAGAATGAGAGGCTTGGAAGCTCATCCTACCCAAAGATGGCATCTGTATGTAGTCATTTGGTAAACGACAGGTCTGTTTGTCCTGAACTCATTCTTTCCCCTCACTCCTTTTATGATAACTTTCCATTTTTAGAGTCTTTTCTTGGATTAATTAGCTACTTATAGAAAGTACTTTTAAAGAAATACAGATGTAATTCTAAAAAGAATAATACACTAAGTAATTAACATTCATTAATGCACTAGCGGAGGCAAAAAACAAGGGAATGGTATATATTGATGGCAACACAAGAAAGTAATTTTTTTTAATGTAGAGCAGAAGTCAGCAAACTTTTTCTATAAAGGACCAAAGAGTAAATATTTTAGGCTTCATAGGCCATACAGCCTCCATTGCAACTACTCAACACTGCCCTTGTAATATTAAAGCATCCATCAGTAATATGTTTCAATGGAAGCTTATTTAGAAAAACAGGCAGATAAGATTTGGCCCGAGTGATATAGTTTGCTAACCCCTGATTCAGAGAAACAGAAGGAGAAGTGGGTGAAGAGGACACTGTAAAGGGCAGCATAATAACCCTTGACATCTGAGGCTATGAAGGCTGCAGAAATAGTAAGTCTTGGCTCACTACTCAGTTCTGGGATTTTGTTCAAGGAAGACATAGCAGAGAAAGCATGGAACATGGAGTCAGACTAAACTGAGAGTTACTGCCTACAAACTAAACCTCAGTTTTCTCATTTGTACCATGAAAGATGATGTGGAATAGAGAAATAATACTTCATCACCTAGTTTTTGTAAGAAACAAATATAAAGCTACCTCTGGGTGTTCAGCAGCTTTCTTAGACTTCATGGCTCTCAATTTCCTCATCCTTTATTGAGGGGCTTGGATTAGTTGAGTTGTAAGATCTTTCAATGCTTAAGTCAGTATACCACGATGGAACATCAGATTTTTGGAACTGTTAGCATGAGATGTGTCTCGTGATTTAACTTTGCAAGGAGGGCCTGTTGCTTTTTCCAGTATGAAAGAATCACATGAGGAAAGTGCCAACTCCTTCTATTGAACTGTCTAAACAGTGGTTCTCCACAGGGAGGGGGGCAACAAGGTTTATTGCTCCCTAGAGTATGATTTTTTTCTATCTTCAAGGTTGGGAAACCTACTGGCATTTAGTGGGCAGGAACCAGGGATGCTAGCCTTCCTGGAATGCATGGGACCGTCACACATGATGAATATTCATTCTGTGTTCTATATGGATTTACATTTTCCCACTAGACATTCATGTGAACTTAAAACTTGTTTATAATTTTCTGAGCCAAGAATCTAATCCATTTTACATATGAATACAAAGCATTTTTGAACAGTCTTAATATACACTGAGTTTTCTAGAAGAGTAAATATCATGTAAAATGACGGAATATTGTACTTTGTTCCCATCAGTACTCTACCAAGAATAAAAGAAATAAATTCCAAGAAAAACACATCATCAATGCCAATGCTTCCTATGACACCTTAGTCATAAGTAGAATGCACTTGTATTAGTCATCAGTCACATGTACAGTATATTTCTATATTTGGAAACCTCTATCATATTTTGTTTTCTGGTATAGTTTTGTCTCCATATTTGCTTTAAAATACAAATGATTTTATTAGAAATAACTTTTTATTTATTTCTGCTTTAACTATTAAAGGATTACATTAATTCTTTAGGAATTATGTGTGCAAGTAGATTATATTATTTATACATTTTTTTCAGGTTATTAAAGAAGCTGTTGATAGATATTATTAGAAGGCAGACTCACATCTGATAAAATTGAGGACTCCTCCACAAAATACTCTAAGTAATCATTGTCCCAGATTCTTTTTGTTAATGACCAGTGAACGAAGGATACAATCTGACTTTGTTTCAAGTTCCCTAAAGCAGAGAAGTTCTCATTAAATGTCTTACATTTGCAGATGTCTCCACATTATTAATAAGATGAAACTTCAAATAAAACACAGAATTTCTAAAACCATGTGATTGAATGAGGGGATCCTACTGTCTCCTTCATTTGTAGAAAGATGGCAATGAACGACATGGAACCTTCTCCTGATGTCCTCACATTTACTTTTCTCTTAATTAAATATCTGTGACTCAGAGAAAACAGTTGTACAGTTGGAAGCAGCTGGCATTGTCCTATCAGGTGCTCCTGGAGAAACTTCAATGCTTTGTTGCCTATAGTGATTACTACTGGCACTATTAACAATTTTTCCTCTTTGGTGTGAATTTGTAGACCTGCAGCTTTTCTGGTTGAATTTTCTGGTTGAATGCTAAGAGGCCTAGCAGTGCCTCTGCAAAAAGAGAAACCTAAGCAAAATTTCTTCAATGATCCTCTTTCATTTCTATTTGAAACAGAGAGAAAGGAGCTCTTCAATCTGCTGGAGAATGAGATACAAAATTACTTGTGGCAAAAAGAAGCACCAAAAGTTTCTTTCTTGCAAAAAAAAGAAAGTAAGAAAAGAAAAGAAAGAAAAAAGAAAGAAAATAAATTTAAATTACTTCTATTCACTAAAAATGACCAAATACACTTTAGAAATTCTATGATGACAGGTACATAGGACTTACAATGAGAGCTTTTTAATTTATGCTCCTCCATTTCCTTCATAGGTGAATGCTGGTTTTTCCAGAGAGCTTCTAGAATGCTTTGCTTATTGTAGCTCTTTGATGCCACTTAAAATGATTTAGGCTGGCTTTAGAAATGTCATGTTGCTATGTACTTGGCCTTTTCTCAAACTGTAGTCCAGAATAAAAGTGAATGGACTTTCCTTCCATTTCAGATGATCAAACTACCAGATCAGGTACCATATTGAAATCTATGAGGGAGAGTTTTGCTTCATAATTTGTCTTTCTTGATACAGATTAAGTGACCAGTTCCTTTGGCTGTTTTTCACTTGTTTTCATGATTTACACAGCTCTTAAATGCAACAATCTGTTTAACTATTTCTGTTTTATTTTATTAGCATCTGGAACATTGAATTTACCATAGCAAATATAATTCTTAGCTTTTGAAAACATTCGTCAAAGGATATACCCTTATTTTTTATTGATATGCAATTTTCATTCTTGTTTGGCAATATTTCTCTGGTACGTCAAGCAAGTGCTTTCCATATTTGGTGTAAACATTTTCTAGAGATACAGAGCAAAGTCAACTCTGATTTCATTTAACCAAACTTTTAAGTCTCCTCTTCCCACATTTTCAAGTAAGAGGGTAGACTATAACACTATCTAAAACCACACCCTGTGCTACTGAGATTCAGTCACTCCTTGAGCACTTTTGATGACTGGGTCTCCATGACAGTTTTGGTTCAGAGTAAGATAAAGAGTGTTAATCCCTGATAGAGGATTGGGGTGATTAGAATGGAGATAACCCCAAGATCTTTCCTTCACTTATGGTTGCTCTCTTCCAAGTCAGATATTTTGGGTGCCCCTCTGAATCTTAGTGAAGAAAGAAGTAGAAACAAAGGCAAAAGGAGTTATTGTAGGACCTAGTGACATTATGGGCCTGCTTTGTTCAAGTTATGACATAAGAGTTGGGAAAAGGGCCGTTAGGACCTCCTAGTGACTCTGCTGTGGCAAAGTTAATTAAGGGTGTAACTCCAGTTAATGAAGGATAGCTCTCTCTGCTTTCAAGCTAGAAAGAACGCATCAAGAGACAACCAGCTCCTTGACACACTGGGTTCCACCAGTGGTGCCTCTGGAGAAGTACCATCTTTAAAAAGTGTCTTGTGAGGGGACAGAACTCAACAACAGCAGAAAAAAATGTGACAACAGTTTATGAATTTGCATGTGCCATCCCTGGGAACTCCAAGAAATGATTAGATGAAGTTTAGGGGGGTGGTTGGGCTTCCACCTTATTCACAGGGGAACAAAAGACAGTGGTTTATTATAATTAAGATGACCCTCTCTCTAGCCAAAGCTGAAAAAATTCCCATGGCTTCAAATACTATTCTAAAGTTACATCCAAATCACATGTAATGTCACCATCCAAGACCAATCTTTTGAGCTCAGACCGTGTACCCAACTCCCTGCTTGACATCACTTGCAATCACAAGTATTTCACAGATTCCTCAAATTCAGTATGAACAAAATGGGATTTATTGTATTTCCCCCAAATCTGATTCTTTTCTTATCTCAGTGAGTACTACAGTGACCCAGCCCAGTAACTCTCAACTTTGAATACTAGATATTAGAGTCATCTGGGAGTTTTAAAAAACTGAGTTCTGAGCCCCATCCAAACAAACAAAGTTAAAATCTCTAGAAGTGGGGCCCAGGTATGGGTTCTTTTTAAAAGCTGTCAGGTGATAATATGTTAAGTTGGAGAGCCACTACTCATCAGTTTATTCCAGAAACCTAGAAATCACCCCAACATCTCCATTTCATCACCCACTGCTCTCAATCAATACATTACTAAACACCATGCTTCCATTTCCAATATAGATTATGAATCTCTTCACATTTTCCCCCTCCTACTACCACCCCTAACCCAAGTCACTATAATGCCTTCCATGGATTAATGCAACAGTCTCCTCATGGCCTTTAACGCCTCTTGTCCACCTCAAAGCAATTCTACTAACAAATGGATTTTGTGCATGCTGTTCCTGTTACTTTGGACTCTTTTCCTTTACTTTTTATTTGGCTTATTCCTACTTACACTTCAAGTTCTAGTTCAAAAAAAAAACCAAAAACCCAGGGGCGCCTGGGTGGCACAGCAGTTAAGCATCTGCCTTCGGCTCAGGGCGTGATCCCGGAGTTCTGGGATCGAGCCCCACGTCAGGCTCTTCTGCTATGAGCCTGCTTCTTCCTCTCCCACTCCCCCTGCTTGTGTTCCCTCTCTTGCTGGCTGTCTCTCTCTCTGTCGAATAAATAAATAAAATCTTTAAAAAAAAAAAACCCCAAAAAAACAAAAAACTTCTTTTTTTCCAGAAAACTTCTTCAAATTCTCAAACTAAATTAATCTGCCCCATTTATTACCATAACACCTAAATGTTTTATTTATTGCCCTACCCAAATAAGCCAATAATAATTTATGTAATTATTTGTTTAACTTTGACTCTCTCCTAACTAGTCACTAAGGGTAGAGTAACTGATGAGGACAATAATGATAAATGTGGAAAAGGAAAAAAAAATTTCAAAACATCTGGATTTGTTGCTTTTTTCAAATTAATCATAACTAGAGCTAACACTGAACATTTATAGTATACTTAGTACATTATATATTATCTCATTTAAGCTTCACAGTAATTCTATGAGGGGGTGCATTCATTCATTCATCTATTCATTCACTAAATAATTTGCAAAGTGCTACATGTGCAAAAATTTTGGGGTCACATTTCTCAAAATGTGGTAAAAGAATATGAAACAGAGGTTGACCAGGCCATTTACTTAAAATACAGATTTGGTTGTTCCACCTTGAAACTACTGCATCAGGTTCACTGAGATAAAGCCTGGATACCCTCATGGTTAATAAGTCCCACAGGTGATTCATAATTCAACTGAAATGTCAGAAACTGTGTTCTAGGACAAAGATTCTAACAAGGATGGCTTACATATATATTCCATCTATTTATAGTTACCTGAACCCTTTCCTTCACCTACTGAGTCATTATTTCCATTGGGTATAGCCCAGGCAAGTATAACTTTTAGAAATTCTCTAAGTGATTGTGAAACTAGACATCTCTGAATATTAACCATCCTTTTAGATTCTGAGACTCTGGTCCAGAAGTGCTGTAGAGTATGAAACTGTGAAAACAATCTCAGTGAAACGAGATAAGGCTACAGTAGAGGTAAATCTACAATTTTGAGAACTGATTCATTAATACCGCTCTGTTTTACTACTTCCAAATTTACCACAGAGTGTCACCTTTTAAACAAGTTGTGAATTAGTGAATAGTGCAGCGCCATCATCATCCTCATGGGAGGCACACAAAGATGAGATCCTGCCCAAGATAGATAAAGGCAATAAGAAGATTAAGTCACGTGGCCAAGGAACCAGGGGACTCTTGGTAGGAAAGAAGGTGACTAAAAACCCAGTAAGACATTAGATGGCTTCCTGGAACTGCGTATGTTTGCAATAGAAATCTGTCTAATTGTAGGTATTTTTGAAGAAAATGTATTCTCTCACAGTCTAGAGGAGAAAGATGAAAGTAGAGAAAAGGGGAAGTGAATTTATTTATTCACTCATTTATTCATTCAGTAAACAATTACAGAGTGATATATGCACAAAAAATTTAGGGCCATATTTCTCAAAGTATGGTAAGAGAATCTGACATGTAAGTTCACCAGGATCAGATAGAACTTTAGTAATGGCATTGAATAAAAAATGTACTTTCAAAGTGAAGATAAAAATACATGAAAACAGAAAAAAAAAACCACCTCTAAAACTTATCTGGAATTTCTTGCTCTTTTTGAATTAATAATAACCACATCTAACATTTAACACTTAGTATACATACTGAGAACTTTAATATACACGATCTCATTTAAGTTTCACAACAATTCTATAAAGTAAATATTATATTCTTCATGCATTCATGCATTCAACAAATGTATAAAGCATAGACCACAGCCACTCTGTCTAGCACTAAGAAATGGGCATGAAACTATAAGAAAAAAGGTAAGTTCCTTGCTTTTGTGAAGACAAACAAACAAAATATACATATTTAGTAAATATGCGAACTGAAGGCTTTGGGCAACTGAGATCTGAACAGATCAAACAATGCTCTCAAGTTTACAAGCAATAAGATACAGAGCCAGGATCTAAACAATTAACACAGGTTAACTGCAGAGCTGCTGCTCTTCCTTAATGTTTTATGTTCAAGGACCAAAACCACTATCAGTCAAAGTAGGTGGAATTGCCATTTTTATAGGTTAAAAATGTCAAATTTTGGCAATTTCATAGGCAGCGACCTATACATATTTTTTCCAAAATTCATAGATTTTTTTTTTCATTTCCAAGAACTCTTCCTCCAGACTTACTTATGGTTATTGATGACCCAAATTGCAAAGTTGAGAATTAAATCCCATTTCAGAAAATTCACATTACTAGAAAGTCTGTTAGGCCAGAGGGCACTGTAGTTTGACATGACCTGTTGATCTTTTGAATAGTGAAATGGGATCTGCTGTAGCCAATTAAGGGAGAGGAGATGGCCTTGAGCAGTTTCAAAGCAGTAAATGATTGTGTAGAGAAGATTTGTTCATTTAATGCCGGGTATTGTCTCATTCCCAGCACAATATAGATCAAATCATGACAACGGGGCTAAGACAAAGACCTTAACAGGTTTCTTGTCCAAGCTTGTGGGGTTAAAAGCAAACAAACAAAAAACAAAACAAACAAAAAAACATATGTGTGTGTGTGTGTGTGTGTGTGTGTGTGTGTGTGTGTGGTCTACAACATCCAGTCAAGACATTTTGGACATATAACACAGTTGGGTATCAAAGACAATGTGGTAATACTGTCTTCTGAATTGGAAATAAAACTATTGTGATTTGTGAGTCAAAATAACCTACTAGAATTCCGAAGCATTCTGAGAGCTATTGTCTTCTAACAACCTAAAAGGAATCCCTAAAGAGAAATCATTATGTTAAGCATACACACATAAATATTTCTATTTCTCCTCAACTATATGCCTCTCCAGATCAAGGTTTCTCAACATTGTCACTAGTAACATATTGGGCCAGATAATTCTTTGTTGTAAGTGTGTAGTGTTGAGGAAATGTCCTGTATGTTGTAGGATGTTTGCATCATTCTTGGCCTCTGCTGTTAATACCCTCTCAATAATGATTAATAAAAATGTCTTCAGACATTGCCATTTATTCCACAGGGGCAAATCTGTTCCCAGTTGAGAAGAAAAACTCTTCATAGACATAGGAATATGATAAGTATAGGGGAGTACTGTGATATGGAGACTGAATTTGTGTCTAAGTATGGAAAAGGAAAAGACAGTGCTTGTGTGGGTCATTATCAACCATGTGGTGCAGTGGTTAAGAATAGCTAGAATCACACTGACCAATTGTGTATTTCGATTCTTTCACATAGTAGTTGTAAAATCTTTAAAAGGAAAGACACAGTAGGATTTTAAAGAGTTATGAGCATTTAGCAAGATAAAGCATTTAAAGTACTTAGTGTATTGCTTAGCACTGAGTAAGTACTCAGCAATTGTCAGGTGTTATGATTTTAGAAGATCTTGCTAAAACAATTTTCTCTCTCTTGTTTTTTCTGCCTCTCTCTGTATTACATTTACATACACAAACATATTATACAAGTATGAGCGTACGTAGCTGTATGTATATACATATATGCGATAATATGTGTGTGTATATATATATATATGTGAGTGTGTGTGCGTTGTGTAACAGGTAAAATATACCAATGGCATGTATGAGCATGAGTTCCTAAGTCTGTGTGTATTGGGGGCAGGGGCCCAGAAAAAGAGTGAGCCACACCATAATATAAAGCAGATGTTAGTCTGTTTGATAATTTTAGGGGCAGATTTAAAAAAGAGGAGTTAAGTGAACTTTATCTGGCATGCTTGAAGAATAAGGTAATCAAATGTTATAATTAATAGAATATTAGCACATAAAACCAAATATGGATTACCAATTTTAAAACATTTCAAATACAACAAAATGCATTTATACTAAAATTTACTAACATGATTATTCATTTTTATTTCAACAATTATTAATAAATAATATTCTTTTCTTAGCTCTCTGCTAAGCATTGATTTATCTTTTGATGACTTTTAGGAACTTAAAATTCTTCAAGGTAATGGTTTTAAATACCTTTTCTCTTCAGAAGTGTAAAAGATGTAAGACTTTATGCTAACTCCATGATCTGAAGGTGTTTGGGAAAGTATTGAAATAAGTAACACTTATTTCCATTGTATTTGCCTCTTTCATATAAATTTAGCATACAGAGTGTAGTATAAGATGGCTACCTTTCTTCTCCACAAATTAAACTCTATGTCAAAAGCTAAGAAGCTGTTTTATAAATTTAAACTGTTTTTCTTTTCTATCACTATGAAAGCTTAGTAAATTTCTAATTCTTCTCTACTATGTCCCCAATAAAAATTAATTCTGCCTCAGCACCTGGTAAAGGAGGTATTTACTTGTCAACAAAGTAACTATCATATTTATGAGTAGCTGAGATGATGGAAAATTCTTCCTTATATTGAACCAAAGGTTGGCTCAAGTTTATATACAGTATATTGACTATCTGATCACTGAAAGCAACAGAAAATAAGTTGAATTTTTCCATATAACAATCCTATATACACATGACATCAACTCATACCCTCTAACATATATACATATGCACACACACATACACATAGAGAATACATATTCATACACACACACACATACACACAAACACACACACATACACACAAAGAGAGAGAAGGAGAGAGAGTAATAAAGAAACGGGGGAAAATATAAACAAAATTTGTAAATCTTGTTCTATTTTTTACAAAATTTTGTAAGCTTGAAACTTTATATCCATATTAAAAGTTTTTATAGAAATATCAAGTTATTGGGAAAAAACAAAGTATTGCCTCCTGCCCAATCAAGAATTATTACACCAAGGATTTACTATCTTCTACTCATTATCTAGTAGTTAAATGCATAAAACATGAAGTCATAATTCTAGGAACTTTAAACTTACAAATACATAACAATGAGTTATTCATAGTGATGGTTGTATCAATGGCATTTTCTTCCAACATTTTAGTTCAAAGGGAAAAAAAATCTTCAAAATTGATACTCTCTCATAAATAAAAAAGGGGAATCTGAATTGTTAAAAATTTTAAAAATAAAAATGATACTGTAAAAATGAAATCTACTTGGGGCACCTGGGTGACTCAGTCAGTTAAGCATCTACCTTCGGCTCAGGTCATGATCCAAGGGTCCTGGAATAGAATCCTGCATCGGGCTCCCTGCTCAGTGGGGAGTCTCCCTCTCCCTCTCCTTCTGCCTCTCCCCCAGCTCATGCTCTCTCTTTCAAATAAATAAATAAAATCTTAAAAAAATAAAAAAAATATCTACTTAAGCATAGGACATTTTTAGTCAGAATAATTATGTTTATATGAATACTTAGGAATGTGTCTATTTATCTGTCCAATAAATACAAAACACAGTATTTATCAGTTTCATGGACTCTATACCAAAACTGTGAGAAAGTATTTCATTTTGAAACTTGAATCAAGAAGAAATTCAGCTAATTTGGAGTAAAAAATACATCTGCTGTATGTCCCTTAAACTTTTGACAAATTATGAAATGCATTTCCACTTTTTTTGGCTAGGTCATAGTGTATAGAGAGGTTTCGTTTTTCTTCTGTGGTGAGTTATTCATCCTTGTTTCCATTTCTGGTTTTAGATGAAACCTCACAAGCCTTCTGAGAACGTTTGCTTTCATATTGTTTTTGAAACCAGACTTTTACGACAAAGCCACAAAACAACTCAGCAATAATACACGTTAAAGAAACATGCTGTTTTGAATTCATATTTAGGAGATTTGGCAAAGAAACCATAAAATTTGACAAGTCAGAAGAGGCCTAGCAGATGAAATCTAAAACTACATCTAAACTCAGATTTTACTTATCCATCTACCGACTCACTGATCTCTGAACTTCGTTTCTTCCTTTCTTCTTCCTTCCCTCCTCCCTCTGTCCTGCCCTCCTTTTCTCCTTTGTCTTCTCCCTCACACCCCCTCCCCGTCCCATCTCTCTCTTTCTTTTGTAGTTGAGACTCTGAAGAAGTGGAAACAGGATGTAGGCCAGAGGTGGGAAGTTGATTTCTCGGAACCATATGATAGAAGCAGAAAATAAATACTATGGTCAATTCTACAATCAGGAATTTTGTCATCTGAAGTCATAAGCAAACCTTGGCAACCTGGAGCAGTTAGTCATCACCACAATTTCAAGAAAAATTCATGTATATCCACAAACACCCCACTGGTTTAGAATTAGGAGAGTAACACTCCAGGTATTCCCCAGGTGGGAAGGGGCACTCCCTTGGAAGTGGGTGAATTCCCACTGGATGTCCCCATTTCTGTTGGGGATCTTGGCTCACATTCCCTGCATGGGGAGGCCCCATGGATTTCTTAAAATGCTTTCTTCAAGAATGGGAACAGATTTGAGAAGCCTACCATGTTGAGGAAATCTAGAAAGCTCTTCACTGCTTAACAAAATATGAGATAAATTAAAGATTGAGGAATCCCTAGGATACTTCCTTTTATGGCTTCAATCCCCTAATTCATTTAAATGACACAAGATTTAATCCTTTTTCTATTGAAAAGAATCAGGAAATATCACCATGAGACTTTCACTGGATATCCCATAATTAAAGCCAGGTAGTTATCCATTCTTGTCTGCTCTTCAGATATATCTTTATAAAGTGGACTATTGATTGCACGCATTTATAATAAGGAAGCATTTACATAGTAACACACACACACACCATCACCACATAAAGTTTAACTATTTTGTTTGTAATACTGTTTTCTTTTTAATTGAAAAATAGCTTCTTTCAGAATATAATGAAGAAAAGGTAATCTTTTTAATGACTGGTGCTGGAAAAACAACCCCATGGAAAAAAAATGAACCTAGACACAAACCTTAGACTCTTCACAAAAATTAGCTCAGAATGGATTGCAGACTTAAATGCAAACCACTCAACTATAAAATTCCTTGGAGATAACATAAGAAAAAAATCTAAATTACTTTAAGTTTGATGATGACTTTTTGGATACAACACCAAAAGCACTGTCCACAAAAGAAAGAACTGATAAACAGAACTTCATTAAAATTAAAACTTTCTGCTCTGCAAAAGACGTTGTTAAGGAGAATAAAAACACAAGCCACAGACTAGGAAAAAAATATTTGCCAAAAATCCATGTGAGTTATTTATTGCCCCATAATAAACCATCCCAAAAGTTAATTAAACAATAATGATCTTATATTTCTTTTAATCCTATGGGTTGAGTTTCTTTCTTTTTTTTTTTTTTAAAGATTTTATTTATTTAGCTGACAGAGATAGAGACAGCCAGCGAGAGAGGGAACACAAGCAGGGGGAGTGGGAGAGGAAGAAGCAGGCTCATAGCAGAGGAGCCTGATGTGGGGCTCGATCCCAGAACGCCTGGATCACGCCCTGAGCCGAAGGCAGACGCTTCACGACTGTGCCACCCAGGCGCCCCCTATGGGTTGATTTTCTGCTTCACTTAGTGTTGACTGGAATCACTCATGTGGCCACTTCAGCTGGGAATTCAGGTAGGGATGGAACATCCCAGGTGGCTTCATTTCCACCTTTAGCAGTTGGTGCTGGTTGTCAGCTAAGATCCTTCCTTTTTCTTCCATGTGACCTTTCATCCTCAAGGGTATCCTCACATACCCTTTCTGATAGAGTAGTCTTGACTTCTTTACATGGCCATTGGCTTCCCAATGAGTGAAACAGAATCTGCAAGACCCCTTAAGTACTAGGCTTAGAAGTTGCTTTCTATTGGTCAAAACAAATCAGGAAGGCCAAATTCAAGTATAAGTAACAGTATACTCCATCTCTTGATGGACAAGGGGCAAAGTCACCTTGCAAAAGAATACATGGGATATCAGGGGTTGTGGTGGCCATTGTGAGAAATGATATCCCACAAACATAATACTTTTCCATAGAACTTATTATAGTTGTATTCTGTCTGAGATTTAAAATATTTGCAAATTAGGGGGTGTCTGAGTGGCTCAGTTATCTGCCTTTGGCTCAGGTCATGATCTCAGGGTCCTGGGGTCAAGCCCTGGGCTGGGCTCCCTGCTCACTAGGGAGTCCACTTCTGTCCCTCTCTCTCTGCCCCTTCCCCCACTCATGCTCTCTCCGTCTCTTTCTCTCAAATAAATAAATAAAATCTTTAAAATAAAATAAAGTATTTGTGAATTACAATACGTCCTATAGAATTTTCTTTAGAGAATGTTTAAGTCCTAAACTTTTTATTAAAGTCCAAATTATTAAATTGTTTAGACTGCAAACACAGAATCACATACATACTCCATTTGTGTTCCCCAAATAAAGATCTTGAGGATTTTTTGAGAGCTTCCAGCAGGGAATGGGTATGGATTACATTCCCTGATGAACTAGTTAGTTCATTTCCAAAAATAATGAGAATTACATGTAACCCATTATAGATCAATCTTTGCCTTGACTACCACAAAGCATTTTGTGATTTCATCAGTAAAGACATTAAAAATATAACCATTCCTTTACTTTATCACTTGTTTCTTTTATTCTACATTAATGTGATTTTGGATATTTTTTACCCTATTTCTTTTTCACTTTGACAGAAACCACTTAAATTTTTCAGGAAGTAAGAAATGGATTTCAAATAATCAGTATTATGTTAATATCTAAGAAGAGAAAACAAGAATGATGGAAAATGAGGATATTGTCTTACAGATTAGGAAGCCAGAGCTGTGAAAAGTAACACATCTCACCAAAGGCTTCTCATCACTTCCAACACAAATATCAGGAAGAGAGGGAAGCACTCATCCTTTGAATCTCAAAATCCAAACTAGTTTCATTCTTACCATATGGTATATATCTTCAAAAGGACTAAGATTGGTAAATTCAAGGCTAATGCACAGATAATGATCTTTCTCAAGATTAGCAAAGAACAAATGTTCCTGTCCTGTACTTATTAATATACATGTGCTCAATCTTACCCTTATAAATAAACATATTCTTTTAAAAATAGCCAACAACTTTTTACCAAAAGATGTTTAAACACATGGTGAAGGAATCTTAGGGAAAATCCAGAGGCTGAATCCAATGTATTCCAAGAAAGGGACAGGAAATCAAAACACTAAAAAAAACTCACCATTTGTGTGCCTGAAGTGTTATTGTTTTTGTGCATGGTTTGTTTATTGGTGATATAGGCATATTTCCTAAATGTTACTGCTAAAATTTTCTACCTCATCTAATTACATTTGTTTTGAAAGAAAAATTTTGCTTTTCCAGATTCTAGAAAATCCCAACTGTTTTATATATCTCAGTATGTATAATTGTCTAAGACATAATTTTCAAAAATATATAATTGAAGCATGAATGATTCTCACAGCCCCATAATTGACCCAATTCTTCTTTATTGGAAGACAATGAAAGAGTACTAAAACAATAAAAGAATACTAAAAAGCATGACATCACTTGTGGATTGTTTAATAGCTAGGCTTGATTTTATTATTTCTCCAGTTAAATATTGCTTCCTTTTTTCATAAAACAGTGTCAACCTCTCCAATACCAAACTTACAAAATATTTGACTTCCATATTTATCAAAGAGAAGCTTATACTACATTGTTCCCTTTTAATATGTCATTTTGGTTGTCTTTGTCACCTTGAGCCCTTAACAAGTGATGCTATGACTAGCCCAGGATAATCTAAATCATTGTTCCTGACAAGGCTCCTTTACTTGTAAGAAGCAAACCCTACTCAAATTCACAAAATAAAAGATAGGTTTATTAAAGAATACAAACTATCCCAGAATACTAAAACAGAAAATGAAGTATACTTGGGCTCCTTATGACCTGGGACTGCAAAATTAGAAACCAATTACTCAGTCTTTCAAGAACTGCCTGGACTGTTTCCCTTAATTTTACTCGATGAATATGCTCAATCTGTAATATTTCTTTTATCATCTTTTTCTGCTTACCCATTTTTACCGCAGCCCCACCTGGATACCTGCTCAACTCTGTATTACCACCCATAAGTTCTAGAGCTGAATTCTGAATTACTTTGGTTCCTCAGTACCTCGATACCAAAATTCTAAGGAAGATATATATTGTTCCTCTTCTTAAGGTTTATCCAGAGTCTGCTCCTGCAGAGTATCATAAACATATGGTCAACCTATGGGCTTATTTAGCTGAGACTGTAGTAAGATAGAGTCATGTGATCAACTGGAGCTGTGGGTAAGCGGACAATGATTAACATGTCAATTGCAATTGACTAAATATGTACCTTGACATAGTAACATATAAGAACCTCTGTTTCCTCGTATATAAAAACCAATAATGTTTACTTAATATTTGCCTTGCCTACTCTTAAGTTCTATCTATAAAATATATCTATATCTATAAAAGCAAATGAATTAATAAAAAGCACATGGTCAGGACACCTGGATGGCACAGTTGGTTAAGCATTGGACTCTTGGTTTTGGCTCAGGTCGTGATCTCAGGGTCATGAGATCAGCCCCACGTGGGGCTCTATGTTCAGTATGAAGTCTGCTTGGGATTCTCTCTCCCTCTGTCCCTGCTGCTCATGTTCTCTCTCTCTCTCTAAAAATAAATAAATAAATCATAAAAAAAAAAAGAAAGAAAGCACATGGGCAGCCATTAAGTGCTGGAATGAAGCCAATAACACTTTTCTACTATCAAACAAATTGATGAGGAGACAAACTGTAGATTAAAATGATAGCCTCTCAAGATGTTGGGGACTTCATATAGGTAATTTTTAATTGTAACAAATGAAATCAAGAGTCTAATATAGCTCAAGTATTTTTATTTTTTCCCTGGTTATTCAAGTTATCTTTTTTTCTAACGAAACTGAAGAGATGAATCTCACCTGGATGTATAAGGTTTGAGGGATGTACACTGATTTTAACTTTTGTTTAAAGGTTCCCATTATTGCAAGTGGGTTTATCTGGCTTGGAACTTAGGCATTTTCTTTACTTCCTTATTTTTATTTCATTTTTTCTTAACTGCTGCTGGTTCTGGTGGTTTATTTATTTTGTACTTTCTATTTTCGAGAAATCTAGTAGTGGTGAGGTGTGACTAAAACATAGATTAGAGAAAAAGGAAAATAGCACAGAGCCTAAGCCCTGAGAGCAGACAGGATTCATCCAACAGTTTGCAAAAGTGAAAGAGTGCTGTTGAAAATAAGTTATAGAGGCAGATGTTTGAAGTCTGCATTTATTTCTTTTTATTATTCATTTTGGATGAATGTTACATTCTTTGTAGATTCAAAATGTCCTCCAAATCCCGAGCTTGTTATGAAACTATGTTATGGCCTTTGTTAGTAGTAGAGAAAACTTTATGTACTAATTGTAATAATTCACTGACTTTTTAAGATTTCATATTTATAAATTATCAATATTTTTCAAATTTAGTTATAATTGTCTATGGGAGATATTCCCTTATCCAATCAAACCACAAAATGTAGAACTAACTGAGATTAAAAAAAAATAATTTTCCTACAGGGTCAAATCAGCAAAACTGGAAATTCAACCTTTTTTAGTTTTTGTGTGTGTGTGTGTGTGGAAATGTTAAATGCACTGTCCAACAAGTGAATGCTTAATATCAATAAAACCCTTATGATAAATGACAAAAAAATTACATGATTTTAAGAGGAAAGTTGATTTTTAAAATATTTATTGAGCAACTATTGGAATAAGGCATTGCATTTGTAACAAAAAAGACTTAAAATTTTTAAAGGAATATTTGCTTCCAGGGGACAGAAATTCTTTGGCATACAGACCTGAAAAAAATAAGTTTGAGCAGCAATATAAGCATGGTAAGTTCCAAAAAGTAAGAGAGAATGAGTGTTATACTAGTTCAGGTAAGAGAACAATAACTGACTGGAAAGAGAGTGGCTGTGGAGCTCATTTCTTGAAGGAAGTTAAAAATTAATATGGACCTAAAGGACAGGAAGTATTTGAAAAAAGTAATGTATTTCTGCCAGGAGGAATAGCTCAACCAAAGACTCAGAGAGAGCGTTCCACAGGTTGAAGTGAGAGAATTGGTTCAAAAGCATTGAGAAACCCTTTCTCCCAAAAATCACATTGAAATGACAGGGGGAAAAAAAAGAAGTTACAAAATTAAAACCACAAATGAAAGGGGTCAGTAGTGGACCAAAAATTTTGAGGGATTTCTGCAAAAGAAAGTGGATGGGATAAAACTGACAGAGAAACCAAAAGAAAGAAACCTTATCTGTATTAAAAAAAAAAAACTACTGAGTTGAGAATTCTCTTCCTGGTGGAGGCCCAGAAAAACTCCAAGCTCAAGTTGAATGAGCACAAGAATAAGGAGTGAGACAGGAATTATTAGCCTATTACTCAAATTAATTTATAGTTAATTATACTCTATATTTATATATTAGCTAGTTAATTAAAGATAACTTAAAGATATATTTATAAGGTAGCTACAGCAGAACTATCACTTCCCATCCCCATCAGCAGTAGTTGTTTGCCTCTAGGATTATGTTTTTAATCTCCTCTAAAAATAAAATGCAGGATCTTTTCTGATAGGACTCATAGGTTGGGTATCAATGCCAAATAGGGAAATACTGAGAAAAATGGGAAAATGGAAATTCCACAATGGATGAGAAGGAAATTTGTATTGTATTGTATTGTATTGTATTGTATTGTATTGTATTGTATTGTATTTTTTAAAGGTTTTATTTATTTGTCAGAGAGAGAGAGAGAGCAAGCACAAGCAGAGGGAGCAGCAGGCAGAGGGAGAAGTAGGCTCCCCGCTGAGCAAGGAGCCTGACACGGGACTTGATCCCAGGACCCTGGGATCATGACCTGAGCAGAAGACAGACACTTAACCAACTGAACCACGCAGGCATCCCAAAAAGGAAATTATTTTAAAAAGGAAAGATAACTTTACTTGCTCTTTACCCTCAGATTAAACTCCTTTTTTTCTTTTTCTTACCAAATGTGAGGCTGTCAAGACATCTGTCTATTATATGCCTACCCATCCCAAAAGGAAGTCTACAAGGCAGTATTCTCACCTCACTGAGAGTTCCCACAAGAGCCTTCCAACAGGTAAGAGGCCCATTGGGGAAATACACTCACAGACTGTAGAGAAAATCCATGATGGGTGATTACCAGTCAACCTAGCACTCGGGTGAAAAATATGAAAAGATAATGGAGGCTCACAAAAGAAAAACCAAGAACATGAGCAGGATGAATAAATTAGGTTCTTGGACCCAACTGCAATGTGTGTGTGGGGGGGGGGGGAGAGATTCCCCACACCACAAGCAATTCTCAGATACCAGCATGGTGTCCAAGAGTTCAACTCAATTCTAATATGGTTTACTCAGAGATAGAATCAGATTCCACAAAGGCTAGTCCCACAAGATTACCCTCCACTGCAGATGTCAGTTGCAAGCCTAGGTTATTACCTGTGCTTCTGACCTACTGGCTACAAATTGGGGGTTCCAATGACTGCTTCCAATTTAGGATATAAATCACAAGTCCAGGTTGTTACCTGTACTTCTGACCAACTAACTATAAATCAGAGGTTCCCATAATTCCCTCCTTGGGTTCAATTAATTTGCCAGAATGGTTCACAGAGCTCAGGAAAACCTGTTTACTCACTAGATTACCAATTATTACAAAGGATATGAAAGGATACAAATCAACAGCCAGATGAAGAGATACATATGGCAAGTTCTCCAACAAAGGAGCTTCTGTCCTTTCAGAGCTTGGGGCCCCACACAATGGCACTCGGGAGCCTTCTAGTTCCCTAGTGTGGAAGCTCCCTGAATCCTTTCCTTTTGGGTTTTTATGGAGGCTGCATTACATAGGCATGCTTGATTAATTGATTGGTCATTGGTGGCTGATTCAACCTCTAGTCCCTCTCCTCTCCCAGGCGGTCAGGGGATAAGACTAAACCTTCTAATCAAGTGGTTACCTCCATTGGCAACCAGTCCCCATCCTTAGGTGCTTTCCAAAAATCACCTCATTAACATAAAAAGACACCTTTATCACTCTTAACACTTAGGAAATTCCAATGATTTGGGGAGCTGTGAGCCAAGAACTGTGAAGAAGACCAAATATAGATGAGAAATGACCAAATATATATTCTTATAAATTACAATATTGCCATGAATAACTAGTAAATCTGACAGATATTATAAGAATAAATAAATATCTAATGTATAAATCTGGAGGCAATACCCACAAATATTTTTAACCGTCACAGTTTGGTTGGGGTGGGGGAGCTGCCGGCATCCAATGAGTACAGGCCAAAGATACTGGCAAAAATACTATGACACACAGGACAGTCTTCCACAACAACAACAAAAATTGTCCAGCCCCAAATTTCAATAGTGCAGAAGTTGAAAAACTCTATGTCGATTTCTCCTCTTCCCCTGGAGTCTTTAAGAGCATTCTGGAAATACTTTTCTCATTCTGCCCAGTACATGCATTTGAAGCTCCTCCTTCCTTTCACACCTTCAGGAGATTTTCACTATTTTTATGAAGCTGTTCTCTCAGAATTTTGAAATCCTGAAAGTAATACATCTTGTTCTTGCTATCTTTGAGCTTAGAATTTCTCTAGGATGAATTGGGGGGAAAAATCAGTTACCTTTACTTTTCTTTTTCAGTTCTTTTCCTGTGTCTACTGAAGAATGGTTTTACTTGTAGTTTACCTGTGGTTTGCTCAGGTTTCTCCTTGAAATTAAATGTTAATCCTTTGTAACTTGCAGAAATTTTTTAAAAAGATGTATGTATTTATTTGAGAGAGAGAAAGAGAGAGAGCAGGGGGAGGGATACAGAGAGAGGCAAAAAAGCCTACTCCCCACTGACTGCGGAGCCCAACATGGGGCTCGATCTCAGTCTCAGGACCCTGAGATCATGACCTGAGCCGAAATCAAGAAGTGAACGCTTAACCAACTGAGCCACTCAAGCACCCCATAACTTGCAGGAATTTGTGACTGTTTTGGATCTGAGTTTTTTCATGCCCTAGGAAAGCTATGGATTTATTTCCTTGTTTATATCTTTTTTTTTTTTTTGTCATTTCAGTGGCCTTCAGGGAAATGAGAGAGGTTAGCATATATTCTTAGACTACCATTTTTAACTGCAAGTTGCTGATTATTTTTGAAAAGTTACATTCATAAAATTTAAGCTACAAAGAATTACCAGTAAGTAGAATTCGTGAACATTTTCAGTTTTTTTGTTATAAGGTCACTGGAACTATTTCCTATGTGTTTTTGGAAGTTTTATTTTGACGCTTTTATTTTTACTAGAGGGAAATTTTCTTCCTAGGGTCATTTCTTAAAGTACAGAATTATTTTAAAACTAGATATTAATAATCACTGTTTGAGTGTAGGTATTGTTTTGCTCTTTTAACTGAAGGCTTGAGAGGCAAGGTGAATTTTGAGTGAAGTAATACAGTGGATTGTAAGCAAGTCTTCTAACTCTATAGTTAATTTGCTTACTGGTTTACCACAGTGCTTTCTTAATTAAAGAAAATGGGGTGTTTACTTCAACATTGTACCAGTTGCTCCATTTCATAATGGGGAGGGAGTTCTATGATGATCCAAGGAAAGGACCTTGTATTAGACCTTGTCTCCTGATCTGCCTTTGTAGATGCCAGTTGCAGAGCCCTATTAACATAAATATACCGCTAACAGATTGTAAAGAAAATAAAAAATAAAAATCAATCAATAAATGGCAATACTCTTGATTTAGAAAGAACATTCTAAGGAACTTGAGGATTAAGTATAGTCAAGTCTAACTCTAGAGGTCTGAAACCAAAGAAAGAAACTATTTTTTAAGAAATTTTCCAAGTGTTGCTTAGGTCATGTTATCTTGCATGTATTTCTCAGTGTTCAAAACCTCACCTTTGTGCCTTCTGATTCATTATTTTCTTGTTTCTATGCTCGTTTAAAGCTTGGGAAGTTAGAAAAATGACTTTTACTCTCAGTTCTCCTACTTTTGTAGAAAGACAAAGCTTTGCTCATTGATCTACTGATTCCTAGTAGAATAAAACTACAGGTTCACTGTTAGCCTCTTTTCCCATTGAAATCTAGGCAAGTACTGTGATTTATCTTGGAGGATGTGGCCTAGCAAGTTTTTTCTTCCTCTTTCTTCCTTACCGGAAGTGGTCCTCACATCTCGCCCAAAGGGAAATACTGTTTTTTTGTTGTTGGCCATACTCAGTGTTGCTGGGAAGGGAGCTTTTCCGTAATCTAACAAACTCCTCACTTAGGAGTATAGCAGAAACAACGGAAATATTATTTGTATAAACCTTCCACTAGAGGACAAAGATTTCTGTGCTTCTTTTCCTTAGAACTGGTATTAGGAATAATTTTTTAAAAAGAGCTAAAATGTATTTAATGCTTCATATGCAATACTGTTTTAAATAAGTATTTTGAATTATTCCATAGTCTTCACAAAACCCCAATGAAGACGGTACTATTTTTCACATAAAGGGGAGAGCAAGACAGAAGTAGTCTGCCTAGCAAGTAGTGAAGCCTTGATACAAATCCAGTCTGTCCACCTGTAGAGCTTTCTCCTAAATTATTTGACTTATTTCAATTAACTATTTCTCAGGAATTTCGGAGGTTTTCAACACCATATCTGCTCTCATTTTTCCCATAGCTGACTTTTTTTTTTATGGCAAGCAAATATGGTGTGACTTTTTCACGTATGTGGATCAGAATTGTGGACAGAAATATCAACATGACTTCAACAAAATCTTTATTGTATTTGCTACTAAAAATAATCTTTCACATTCCAGATCCAGTGAGTTTTGGTAGTGTAGCTGAAGTGCTAGCATTTTCCAATTAGTTTTTGACAAAAGATTCTGACTTAGATATGTGATTATTTTTGTCATCAATCCTTTTATTTTCATTTGTCTTGTTTCTCTTAAACTCCATTTCATATTTTCTAAGGGCTGTCTCAAATCTCTAGCATTGTCTCATGACTCTCATCTTTCAGAAATACCTCAACTACCTATCTCACAGATGACAGGCCTTCAAATATGAACTCCTTCAAGTTTCCCCTTTTATACCTCTAACCTTCCAGTAATGACACCCATTCTCTTGATCTTGCAACCTATCTTGCAGGAAAGAATGCTCTTTATCCCTGGCAGACTAACCTGTCTTCTAAATCTAGTTCTTATCTTCTTTGAGATGTTTGACTAGCAACTTACCCTCATCATCTCTATTTTCAATATCCCTCTCTCCAGAGTCTCCTCTCCCTCCTCTACAAACATGCTTTTAGTCTTCAAATTCAGAAAAAAGGAAAAAGGAAAATCCTTCCTTCTACACACCATATAAACTATTGCCTATTTCTCTCCTTATCTTTACCATTAATTTTCTTGGAAGTGTTACATAATTTATACTCATGACTTCCTTAGGTTCATTCATTTCTCAATCCAGTGAGTTTGGTTTCTGTCACCATCCCTCTAAAAGTCATCTTCTTTAACCCACCAATGATCTTGTAACAACCATATCTACAATCAATTTTCAGTTTCTATCTTACTTAACTTGTAAAACGTTGATAATGTTTATAATACCTGCTTCTTGAAGGCCTCATTCTTTGTTTTATTGGGGAAACTTTTATTCTTTTTTTAAATTCTTTTATTTTTATAGGAGTCCCCATTTCTTTTGAAAAATATATTGCCTAGAATTTTTAAAAGATTGTTATATGTAAATATATATTTTAAATATAGATGTAAATATAAATGCAGATATCAATATAGATGTATCTTAAACTATAGAGATCAATGCATATCTTATAGAATTTCTATAATGTGAAATTTATTGAAATTTAGCTTATAGGAACAAACTAAGATCATATTATAAAAGGTAAGATTCAGCCAGAACTTTGTTGTGTCATAAATATGTTTTTATTAAGTTAACTAGACTAAGGCCATCCCTTTACTCCAGGTGTGCCTACTCTGTACACATTAAACAGTAACTTACCATTTCCCTTTACCCCAGCCCCTGACAAGCATCTTTCTACTTTCTTTCTCTATGATTTGGACTACTCTAAGTAACTCACATAGGTGGAATCATACAGTATCTGTCTTTCTGTGACTGGCTTATTTCATTCAGGATAATGTTTCTGAGGTTCATCTACATTAGAGCATATGCCAGAATTTCCTTCCTTTTAAAGGCTGAATAATATTCCATTGTATATGTGTGTGTGTATATATCTGTGTGTGTGTTTAATATAATATAATATGATATGATATGATATGATATAATATAATACAATATATCTCACATTTTGCTTACTCATTCATCCATCAAAGGACTCTTGCATTGATTCCACAGTTTAGCTATTACAAATAATGCTCTATGAATATAGTTGTACAAATATCTCTTCAAGACTCTGCTTTCAGTTCTTTCAGATACATACCCGGAAGTGGAATTGCTGAATCATGCAATCATTCTATTTTATTTTTTAAGAAACCACCATACTATTTTCCACAGTGGCTGCACCATTTTACATTCTCATCAACAGTGCACAAGAGTTCCAAATTCTCCGTATCTTGGCCAACAATTCTTATTTTTCTACTTCACTTTTTTTTTTTTTTTAAATGATAGCTATCCTAATGGGTATGAGCTGGTATCTCATTGTAGTTTTGACTTGCACTTCCCTAATGATTAGTGATATTGAACATCTTTTTACATGTTCATTGGCCATTTATACATCTTTTTTGGAGCTATGTCTACTCAAGTCCTTTGCCCATTTTTGAATCAGGTTGTATGTTTTTGATATTGTTGAGTTTTAGAAAGTCACTCTATATTCTAGATATTAATCTTTTACAGATATATGATTTGCAAGTATTTTCTCCCATTCTAGGGGTTGCATTTGTATTCTATTGTTAGTGTTTTTTTGATGCACAGATATTTTTAATTTTCATAAAATACTATTTGTCTATGTTTTCTTCTGTTGACTGTGCCTTTGGTGTTATACACAACAATCATTGCCAAATTCAATGTTATGAATCTTTTGCCCTATGTTTTCTTATAAGAGTTATAGTTTTAGTTTTATAGTTTTATAGTTATAGTTTTAGGTCTTACACTTAGGTCTTTAATACATTTTGTATCAATTTTTTATATGGTGTTAAGTAAAGGCTCTACTTCTCTAATTTTTACTTTTTTCTTTTTTCCTTTAGCTTTAGATTTAGTTTGTTCTTCTTTTTCTAGTTCTTTAAGTTGTAAAGATAGATTGTTGATTTGAAATCTTTCCTTTTTTTTAATATAAGTATTTATAACTATAGTTTCCCCTTTAGCACTGCTTTCACTGTGTCCCGTAATTTTTGGCATACTGTGCTTTCATTGTCATTTTACTCTAAGTATTTTCTTATTTCCCTAATGATTTTTTTCTTGGATTTATTGGTTGTTGAAGAATGTGTTGTTTAATTTCCATAAATACGTTAGTTTTTTCAGTTTTCTTTCTTTTATTAATTTCTAACTTCATCCCATTGTGGTTGGAAAAGATACTTTGTATGATATCCATCTTTTCAAATGTATTGAGACTTAATTTGTGACCTAATATATAATTTATTCTGAAAAATGTCCCATATGTGATTGAGAAGAATGTGTATTCTGTTGCTGTTGAGTACTGTTGTTGAACACATGGAGGTGCGGGAAAGTGTTGCATCCGGCTAGGGCATGGAAGCTCTGAGCCCTTTCCCTAATACCCTACAAATATGCATTTCTTCCATCTGGATGTTAATCTGTATTCCTTATCATATCCTTTTATAATAAACCAGTAAACATAAGTGTTTCCCTGAGTTCTGTGAGCTATTCTACCAAATTATAGAACCCAATTGTGGGAACCCCAATTTACAGCCAATCAGTCAGAAGTACTGGGACTTGTGATAGTGACTGGCATCTGTAGGGTGAAGCAGGGCAGTCTTGTGAAATTGAGTGCTTAACCTGTGGGATCTGATGCTATCTCCAGGTAGGTAATATCAGAATTGAGTTAAATCATAGGACATCCAGCTGGTGTTGCAGAGAATTGCTTGATGTGTGGAAAACCCACATATCTAGTGTCAGAAGCATTGTGAGTGAGAGTGGAAGTAGTGTGAGAGTAAAGGGGACACAGAAGGAGTGTGTTTTTCCCTTATAATTACAATAATACTAGCTTTTGTAATTGCTTAGGCATTTGTCTTTAGTGTGATCTTTATTTCTTCATAAGGCATTGAGTTGCCATCTAATGTATTTTCATTTCAACCTGTAGGGACACCCTTTAGCACTTTTGTAGGGCAAATCTAGGGTAATGAACTCCCTTGGCTTTGGTTTATCTTGTAATGTCTTCATTTTCCCCTTATTTTGAAGGACAGTTTTATCTGATATAGAATTCCTGATTGACAGGTTTTTTTTTTCCTTTTAGCACTTTAAATATATCAATGCACTGCCTCCTGGCTTCCAAAGTTTTTAATGGGAAATCCATAAATTATCTTACTGATGATCCCTTGTTTGTGATGCATCATTTCCCTCTCACTGCTTTCAAGATTTCTTTGTCTTTTGACAGTTTCATTATAACATGTCTTAGTGTAAATATCTTTGAGTTCATCCTACTTTGATTTTGTTATGCTTCCTGGATGTTTATATTCATATCTTTCATCAAGTATGGGAAAGTTTTGGTTATTTCATCAAATATTCTCTTTACCACTTTCTCTATTTTTCCTTCTAGACTCCTATGATGGATATATGTTGATTCACTTGCTAGTGTCTCACAGGTCCCTTAGCCTCTGTTCACTCTTCTTCAATCTTTTTTCTCTCTGTTCCTTAGATTCTATAACTTGTTTTATCTTCAAGTTCACTGATTCTTTCTTCTGCCTCCTCAAACCTACCCTTGAATTTCTCTAGTATTTTTCATTTCAGTTGTTATACTTTCCAGCTCCAGAATTCCTTTTTGGTTTCTTTTTAGGTTTTATATCTTTTATTTATAGTTCCATTTTGTTCATACACCATTTTCTTGATTTCTCTGCATATTCCTTTAGTTTTCTGAACATCTTTAAGAAAGTTTTTATAAAGTCTTTTTCCAGTAGATCTGCCATCAGGTCTTTCTCAGAGAACATTTCCGTTGTTTTGTTCTCTTTCTTTGAATGGGACATACTTTCCTACTTATTTCGTATGCCTTGTGATTTTAATTTGAAAACTAGACATTTGAATCTAATAATGTGATAATCATGAAAATTATATTCTGCCCCATTCCCCATGGTTTTCTGGGGTGTTTAATTTTGTTTTCATTGTTATAGGCTGTCTCTATGCCAAGGATCAGTATGATGTGTGAACTTAAGGTCTTACCAGGTCTTTTCTGAATCTGCACATTTCCCTGGGCATGTGTGGTGACTTTCTAATTTCCCCCATATATATGATTGATTTTGAATACCCTAGTCTTGAATGTCTGGCTCTGAAAATAGAAAAAAAAAAAGGGGTAATTNAGGAAATGTGCCAGCCCTTTAAATCTCTTGGAAGTCACTTTATCTGAAAGGGAGGAGCTTACAAAGATAAGCAGAGGTGTAGCAACAACAGCAACCCACCTCTGTGTCTAAATCTCCATGATCAGAAGCAGCAATCAGCAATCAGAGCACAGGTCCCTGAAAGTTGGAGGAACAGGGTCCTTATTGCCACTCTGGTTCCTACAAACTGTGTGCAAGCTGATTCAGGAACATGTGCACAGTTACCTGCCACTGGGCTGAAGGGTGAGGATGGGAAGCTGATTAGTGCTGAAATTGACTGAAATTAAGCATAAATTAATGCCCAAGCCTTCCCCTGAAAGTAGCAAGCCCTCAATAGACTATAGAGATCCAAAATAGTTATATCATCTCAAATACAATAGGAGTGTGCTTCCCTTGTGGACTCTATGAAATGCCTATTGACAGAAGTGACTTTCCTTGCCTGGAAATATTGCCTGTATAACCAAAGTATTTGCTTTCATGTCCCAACTTAGATATCAAGGAAGAACAAGAAGTAAAAAGCAAGAAGAAGTAAATACCATCTGAGTCATATCTGAAAAAAATAAAAAAAGATAAGTCCACATAGTTTTGTTTTTTTTTTTAAAGAACCATAATCTGTTAGGTAAGAATGAAATCTTACCTTATCTTACCTGCAATAAGTAATACAAATTCCCAGATGTAGTTTCTGAGGTGACAGAGTTTGAAGTATGAATATACATGCCCTGTGAAGTTCTAGTGTAAGGTATGAAAATTCACACTCTGACCTGAGGAATTTTGTCCCCTTTTTTTTAATGATTATGAACAATACTGGGACTGCAACAGGGGATTCTCCTTTCCCTCTGGAAAATCCCTACTTCTTCCCTCTTAGAACTGAAAGGAACTAACTCTGTGTTATGAGGCTACTGGGGAATTTCAGCTAACTACTGTGGAGAAAGAGATGGAAATAAGCATTCCTCAACAATCCCATTGATCAACCACAGGTTTCTCATAAGCATCTCTCAGATTCCTATAGGTCCCACTGAGGGAGAAGTGGGCAAAATGGAATCACCACATTTAGTCACCTTTACTAGTGACTGCCACCGACTGTAATAACTATTCATTCTTCCTGAAGCCTACACCTATCTGGCACATACTAGGGGGTAAGAAGCAACAGGAGGCCTTAACGGTCACCATGGCTTTCTAGCAGGATGCTTCAGCTCAGTACCAGTAGGGAACAGGATATCGATGAAATCAGATTCCTGAAAACTTGGGTCTATGCCACTACCAAAATTATTTAAGACCAAATTTCCACTAATTACATGGCATCCTCTCTATGTCACTTCTGGTTAACCCACACATTCTCATGTCACTAAGCACCTTAGTCACTATAGATCAAGCTCATTAGTACTAGTGTCCCATCTTCCCTCTGCTCCTTTCCTTCCAAATGCTTCTGCTTCTGCTGTCAGGGGGCTTTGGAATCCTCCATTCTCAAAACACCCAACCAAATCCAAATTCTCTACATCCTTAAATCCTTAGCCTCTCACAGGGCATGCCCTGTATGCTCTTTTTTAGCAGAAACCTAACTTTGATGGAAAGTCAATTCTTCTCATGTTGACTTCTGTAGTATAGGCTGCACATTCTCCCATAAGTCGACATGAACATCTCAGTCCTGGAGGCAGGGATGGCATCCTCCTGGCTTCCTACTGCCACTTCCTGCTTATTGCACATTTACTTTCATTCAAAAAGCCTCTTCTTTTAAGCTTATGGTTTCTGGCTTGACATCCATTTACCTGAACCTGCTGCTCTCATCTTCTAATCTTTAGACAATTCCCCAAAATTTAATAAGAGCATTGTCATCTGACCCACAGTCTTCATCCTTAATTATCCAACATCTTACTCTACATCTGAGCTACTTAACTGACCTTCTCTATTCCAAAGATCTTTGCCTCCATTCAACTTCCACGTTGTAATTCCAAAGTCATACCATGAGTCTAGTCAATCTCAAGAATCTTAAATTCAGAATCTTAAACTTTGCCTGCAAACCATTATCCTACACTTTTGTCTCATTGAAACAAAAAGATAAGAGAACATGGAGGGAAAGAAAATGGGAAAGGGAAAGAAAGGAAGAAGGGGTGGGGGGAGAAAGAAAATTCCATTCACCATCTCTAGCTGCTGCTCCACTTCCTTCTCCTTTTACTCACAGCCATGTTTCTCAAAAGAATTATTAGCTTTCACTATCTTCAGTCCCTCATTTCACATTCTTTCTTCAGCCTGCTGCTTCTCTCCCAACTATTGAAACTATTCTCACTAAAGTTTACATTGTTTTCCTAATCACTTGAGACTATCTCATTTTTGAAATCCTCTATTTGTTTGGGTTTCTTGACTCTCTTCTAGTTTTTCTCTTATATCTCTGAGTATTCCTTGTTTAGATCTCTATGTATCTCTTAAATATTAGTTGTTCCCAGAGCTCCATCCATGCTTGCTCTCCTTTGTACACTCCTCCTTTCTAAAACAGCCTCTCTATTGCCATTATTTCTCTCAATATACAATGACGGCTCAGTTGATACACATCAACCCCACAGCACTCTTCCAAGTTTCAAACAAGATTTTTCCTTTGCCCCACAAATATCTCCACTTCAATGTGCTGCAGATACATCAATATCAACCTACTATTTCTCCATTTATTTATGTAGTATGTTATACCACACAAGCAAGAAACAGGTGAGGCTGCAAGACTAAACATCACAGGATTTAAAGCTGTCTTTTCCATTTCTATGGCTACTTATTCAGACATTTCTCATTTCTCATATGAATTATTATAATCACCATCTAGACTGTATAGCAAATACCCTTTAAATCTTTATATTTTACACCCATACCTCTTTTCCTCCTGATTATTCAAAATACATGATACACAATAAAACTTTTTTTAAATCTAAAAAACAAATCTGAAAACAAATACTGATACCACCTAATATAAAATCTAAGAAGACAGTATCTCCTTTTAAACTGAGAATGAATTTCAGTACTGCTCTTATTGGCTAATAAAAAAATCACATTTATGTGTTCACTTCAGCAGCACATATACAAAAATTGGAACGATAGAGAGATTAGTAAGGCCCTTTGGCAAGAATGACATGCAAAGTCATGAAACATTCCATTTTTTATTTAAAACACACACACACACACACACACACAAACACACATATTTATGCTTGTCACAGGAGTCTCCTTATGTTATTCTAGTCTAAAAAGAAACCATCTCAGAAAATTTCATTAGAATATCATTTTAGAAATGACTAGAACATTAGTATAGTTTTTTTTAAAAAACCAAACTCAAATATGTCATAATATTGCTCCATCTAACCAAACTGGAATCCTAACAATAAAAAATTAAAAAAAAAAGCATTTCCAGAATAATGGTGAAAGCTATGATAAGTGAATAGATGGTTTATGCAGGACATCTCCCATTTTCTCCTTCACATCCATTATCCATTCTTCTCTCTGTTCCTTGAGAGGCTGTTTGGCCAAAAGGAAGGAAAGAGAAAAGAAGTTGAACTACTTCTCCAATCCCTCTAATGTGATGGTTAATTTTATGTGTCAACTTTTCTGGGCCACAGTGCTCAGATATGTGATTAAACATTATTCTGGATATTTCTGTGAGTTGATTTTTAATTTTTGTACAGCTATTATTTAGTTATTTGAAAGAGAGAGTACATGCACACGAGTGGAGGGGAGAGGGGCAGAGGGAGAGGGAGAAGCAGACTCTCCACTGAGCAGGGAGCCTGATGGGGGGTGGGGCGGGAGGCTTGATCCCAGCACCCTGGAATCATGACCTGAGCCAAAGGCAGATGCTTAACCAACTGAGCCACCCAGGCACCCTGAGATAATTTTTAGATGAGATTAACATTTAAATTGGTGGACTTCAAGTAAAACAGATTGTTCTCCATAATGTCAATCAACTGAAGGCCTGAGTAGAACAAAACACTGCCCTCCCCCCAAATAAAAGGTAGTTTTGCCAGCGGACAGCCTTCAGACTTGAAATGCAACAGAGGCTTTATCTGGGTCTCCAGCCTGCAGACCCATCCTGCAGAATTTGGACTTACTGGTCTCCATAATCACATGAACTGATCCCTTAAAATAAACCTCTTTCTGTATATATTTACATACAGCAAGAAAAAGAAATATGTCTGTGTATGTATACACCCTTCTCTAGCACTGTGCCTGAAAGTAGCTGAAGCTCTGGTAAAATGATCCCTTTTCCACTTGTCCAGCTCTCACTAGGTCTCACTATTGTCTCCTTTGTTCCTTGGACATAAGTGTGGTAAAATTTCCCCTGTTACTGGTATCTGATATCTTACCATCCTTTATTTCTTAGCACTGCCCACACTTCTGAAGTAGTTCTTTCATTAAGGCAGTGGTTGTCAACTCAGGCTGCATCTTAAAATCAGCTTTGGGAAGCTCTGAAAAATCCCAATGGCCAGGCCACAAACCAGACCGACTAAAACAGAACCTCTAAGGACAGGATACAGGCATCAGTATTTTTTAAAGCTCCCCAAGTGTTTCCAGTGTACAGCCAAGGTTAAGAACTATTGCATCAATGTCTCTTTATCTGAATCCTTTGAGTTGAATTTGGTTTCCAGTCACAACCCCAACCAATATGCTGTCATCATCTAATATCCCCTTCAATGAATTCCTCTCAAAGCTTAAAGGAAAAAAAAATACATTTCCTGAAATCCTAAGAGCATTTATTACCTGTATTTTTCATAATTATTTCCTATGCTGCCAAGGGTTATTTCACTTTTAAGAGTATTTTATTTCTCTCCAAATGTGCAGGTTCTTTCATTTGTGTCTACTCAAAAACTTGTCTCCCAGCTACCATTCTCAGCCTTTTCTTAAACCCCTTCCCCCAACTTCTGGCAGAAAAATCTTTCCAAAATATGTCTGATCATGTTGCCTTATGATGCAAATTTAAAATTTCTATCAATAAAAGTCCATGGACTATATAAGTTGAAACGTCTTGGTTAGACCTCAAAACCTGTTTACACCCATCACAATCTGGCATTCTTTTTTTTTAAGTTTTTATTTAAATTCTAGTTAGTTAACATATAGTGTAATATTGGCTTCAGGAGTAAAATTTAGTGATTCATCACTTACATATAACACCCAGTGCTCCTCACAAGGGCCCTCCTTAATACCCATCACCCATTTATAAGCTGGTATTCTTAATTCTCAACAACCTCGCCCCATTCTCTGCCCCACCATCCTACATTTTACCAAACTATCGCTTGCATCTTTGACTCCCCTTGTCCCTTTACGTCTCCTCTTCATATTAACTGAGATCATTTCTCCTGTCTGAAACATCCTTCTATTCTTCATCAGCCTGACCTTTCAGTCCCTCAACACTCAACTTGGATGTTACCTTCTCAATGAAGACATCTCCAGTCCCTCTATAATGCTCAATAATGAGTAGCTATCATTAACTCTCTTGAAATGAGTAGCTATTATTATTATTAGCTCTCTTGAGGGCTTGAAGAGATTTCCCAAAAGAAAGGAACTGTATACTGGGACTAAAAAAAAGAATGAAGGGGCAAGACCCAGGGAGATGGGGAAGGTTCAGATGGCTTACACAAAACCCAAAGATGAGACAGCATCCATAGTACACATGTGATGAACTGCAAATATGTCTGTGTGGATAAACAAAGGAGACTGATGAATGATAAATCTTGTAAGGTGGTTTTGTTTTAATCTTAACAGCAATGAAGTATGTAACTTTATAAACATCCTTCACAGAGTCACAGAGATTAAATTAGAGGAGAGAAATATTAGAGACAGAGAGACCACGAAGACACTGTAACAGAAACCCAGAAGCTCCTCACTTGAGCTAGTCAGTGGCAGTGAAAAAGAAAGCACATGCTTTCTATACTAACTTTATTTATAATTATCTTTTTTTTTTAAATTATGATATGTTAGTCACCATACAGTACATCATTAGTTTTTGATGTAGTGTTCCATGATTCATTGTTTGCGTGTAACACCCAGTGCTCTATGCACTACGTGCCCTCCTTAACACCCATCATGGGTCTAGCCCATTCCCCCACCCTCCTCCTCTCTAAAACCCTGTTTGTTTCCCAGAGTCCATAGTCTCTCGTGGTTCATTTCCCCCTCTGTTTACCCCCCCCCCTTCATTTTTCCCTTCCTTCTGCTACCTGTCTCCCTCCTATTCCTTATGTTCCATAAATGAGTGAAACCATATGATAATTGTCTTTCTCTGCTTGACTTATTTCACTTAGCATAATCTCCTCCAGTCCCATCCATGTTGCTGCAAATGTTGGGTGATCATTCTTTCTGATGGCTGAGTAATATTCCATTGTACATACGGACCACATCTTCTTTATCCATAAAGAACTTCTCAAACTCAATACCCGGAAACAAATAATCAAATTAAAAAATGGGCAGAAGATATGAATAGACACTTTTCCAATGAAGACATACAAATGGCTAACAGACACATGAAAAAATGTTCAACATCATTAGCCATCAGGGAAATTCAAATCAAAACCACATTGAGATACCACCTTACACCAGTTATAATGGCAAAAATTGACAAGGCAAGAAACAACAAATGTTGGAGAGGATGTGGAGAAAGGGGAACCCTCTTACACTGTTGGTTGGGAATGCAAGTTGGTACAGCCGCTTTGGAAAATGGTGGGAGCTCCCTTAAAAAGTTAAAAATAGAGCTACCCTATGACCCAGCAATTGCACTACTGGGTATTTACCCCAAAGATACAGATGTAGTGAAGAGAAGGGCCATATGCACCCCAAGGTTCATAGCAGCATTGTCCACAATAGCCAAACTGTGGAAGGAGCCGAGATGCCCATCAACAGATGAATGGTTATGTATAATTTTCTATATTATCTTTATGTATAAAAATTGTGTCTGTTACAAAGATCTGTTAAAATTCAGAGTAGAATCCAATACTTCTCACATTCTTTTGATTGATTTAAATATTATATGAAAATGCACATTCCTTTAAAAATTATTCAAATATCTTCAATGACATATACATAAACAAGTAAAATACAATTGGCTATGGCATTAAAAGTCAATCATTCCTTTCTTTCTTCCAAAAATTACCCTTTGCAACAGCTTTTTCTCATTCCACTATTTTTTTTCCTTTCCATTTGATCGCCTTGTTGTTCATTTGAATATCTCTGTCTTTACAGGTATATATGTAAGTCTTAAAAAAATCTTTCATCAGTGTATAAAAGACTTTTCATGAATACAGCAAAAAATAAACATTATTAAAATGTTGGTAACTAGGAACAATGGAGGGATGTCCATTACTAGCTCTGCTTGTTGTCATGTAGGAGAGTATAATTTCACCAATATTGTAACTTGGAGTTAGAACTCCGTTAGAGAATTTTGCTTTCTATGTGGAAAATATATTTACTAAAAAAATTAAGAACTTCATATTTCTATTTCAAAATAATTTGAGTGAGGATATTACATCATAGAGTGTCATACATACAGTAACATAAACCATAATACCTTATGTATTGATTGGTAAAATGTCACATGATCATGTATAAAGCAACTGTCACTAGAGATTCTCACACAGAGACCCAAATGACTCTCATCTAAACCATTTGATGCTCCAAATTCTCCATATAATAGTTATTATTATCCTATTAGGGTCTACTTTTTTACTTTTCTGCTATCTACAAAAACTCACTCACGAGCATTCTGTGAGTCTACTAACTTCAGTAGTTCATGAGAAAAGTAATGTTCTTCATAGGGCAGCTTTATTCTATCTTCTGTTGCCTCTACTTGCCTCTACTTTGTTCCTATTCTCATCCCTCCTATCTCTTAATTCTGCCCTCTACTCTATTGTATAGAATCTTATCTTTACATCACACATGATTTATGAACCCCTCTTGATATTAAGGCCAATACCACACCTGCAAAAACCCACCTCATCTAAGAACTTATCAAGAGCTTTCCAAAGCAGTTAAAGCAGTTAAAAGGTGCTCTATCTTATCATGTGTGTAATACATATGAATGCAGAAGACAATCTTACCTAACGGGGTCTGATATTTTACCCAGATCATAATCTGTTTAGTATTTGCCATTATCCGTCATTTTCAATTACTACCTATCACTCATCTTAGATTTTAACACATTACCATCTTCCATCAAGAAATGGATGACATTAAGAAGAAAAACATTTTCTCTCTTTCCAAGGAAGAAAAGGGGTATAAAATAGGGAACTTGGGGTGAAAAAAAACCAACTATATGCCAGGTGACATCTGAGGCATTTTACAAATATTACCACATTCAACAAACTTTTTAATTGATTCTTCATGATAAATAAGTAAAGAAGTTATTGTAATTCCTCTTTTTCCAGATGAGAATCCTGAAGCTGAAAGAGACCAAATAACTTTCTGAAGGTCTCAATAGCTATTAAGTAGGATAGTTGAAGTCCACATTTATTCTGCTAAAATGCTTTGTTAAAGATTAGAATAAATGTGTAAGTTTTCTTTAACATCCTTTTTGTTATAGCTATGACATCACTTTTCAACTTAAATCTTATCCTATTGACCAAAATTGACCAAAAATAAGCAAAGAGGATTGCCTTAGTAAGAATTTAGGTTCATTACAACTCCATGGAAGACAATTTCAGAAACACAGGCTTAGGATATCACCTGTTTCTACTAGAGATAGTTACAGGAGAAAGAGTTAAATTTTTACCTACTAAATCAGTCATAACTTCATTGCTTTATCTGAATAACATTGTCACCTGATTTCAAAGTCAAGATGAAATTCGAAACTAAACTTGGATCCTGTACTCTAACAAATGTCTGATACCTTAACATATTTACCCAGACTTTTACCACTCATAGTCATGCCCCAGACAGAGGAAATGACTCATCTGTTTTAAAAACTGGAAGTGTTAAAGTTAACATAAAGTATTCCAAGACAAATTTTTTAAATATATGTTATAGGAAGTAAGCATTTGTGTTTAATAAGTCTAATCATTTGCAGGCCTTTAATTCTTGGGTACCTATGTAAAAATCAGTAAAAGGAAGCCTATAATGGAAAAATAGATTGTCAGGAGAAAGGAGCACCTACTATTGGGTTTAATTATACCTGTAAGTTTCATAGGAAATTTTAAAACTGTACTTATTTAAAAATGTGCGTGTATTACTGTATCTCCAAATATAACAAAATTTTCCAAAAATGTTGAACAATCATGAGAAACCATGAAGTATTTTATATGATTACAAATAATGTCCAATGAATTGAAAATATGATGGTGCTAATTTTTCAGTTAAATACTTAAGTCTACCCTAACACTCAATTGGAAAGGGTCTATTGATTTAAAGGCAGACTACCCTCACCACGGGCATTCAGTAAGGACAAGCCATCAAGGATGTGTACTATGTACCTAGTACATAGTATATATTTTTGATATGATAAAACACAGCATCTCAGAAGATAAAGAGAATAGCTTCAGATGCATGCCTCAAAGAGAAACTCAAAAGGAAAAGAAATCCATTTCAAAAGGAAGAAAAAAAAGTTTGAGGTCTTGCTCCAAAAGAGAGATTTTGCTCTAAACTACTCCAAAAAAGGAAAATAGTACATGTGTGATATCCAAAGATGAAGAAAACTTTGGCATTCTAGACCTTGGATACCTTAATGCACGACACAGATGTATCACAGAGTCCCAATTCTAAGCCCCCATGCAAGAGGGAGGGATCATCCTGTGAGGGAGATGGTACATATATAAGACAACCTTACTGGAAGAGTGCTGATGCCAGAATCTAAGACAAGCTTGGATGGATATAGTATTCCAGAGGTGCTTAGAGGTGAAAACAGTAAAATAAAGACCAAAGAAAATCTTGATGTTAAGGCCAAGACCAAAGTACAGCAGGAACCAAAAGATATAACCTCGAGTTAATGCCTGGCAGAAGAAAAAGTAATCTGAGCACATTGTAGGTGAAACAAAGCAGTGAGAAGGCAGGCTTCACAAATACAGCTGTTTTTATGGCTCATTTTTATTGGCTGTATAGTAGAGAATGTGAAGGTGTGTTGGGTATGACCTTAAAGTAATGGGATATTGGAAGACAACAGGTCTAAATAAACTTTGTTGGACATTCAGTAATAATAGACAAGGCACTTACTCTCAGTTTTTATTTTCCTTTGCTTTGCTCTGGCTATTTTCCTGCAACTCCTATGTCCATTAACACCACCACCACTCCCCTCGTTGAGTAACCCAAAAGCAAGGGAGTCATCTTGATTCTTCCTACTGCTGCTATGTTTAATATTTGTCTTTACATAGACTTAGCATTCTTGGGGCATCTGAGTGGCTCAGTTGGTTAAGAATCTGACTCTTGGTTTCAGCTCAGGTCATATTCTCAGGGTCATGAGATCCAGCTCTGTGGCAGGCTCCATGCTCAGCACAGTCTGCTTGAGATTCCCTCTCTCTCCCTCCCCTTCCACCCCCCCACTAATGCTCTATCTCTCAAATCAATTAAATCTTTAAAATAAATAAATAAATAGACAGCATTCTTTTAACTTAAATGTGTTTAAAAGGAAATCACATCATTCATTAAAAACTGCTAGTTACTAAAAGCCACTAAAACCACCAGATACTAAAAAAGAAGTATATTTTTGAAAATTAAATGAAAATCCTAAAATGTCATTGAATTTTAGCATAAATCTACTCCTTCTTTGTTAAAAGGACTTCTGTGTTAAAATTTAACACACAGATTAGTATCACCCTAAGACTTTCTCCTTAAAGTTAATTAGAGGGATTAAAAGATAATTGAAAAGAAAGTTATTTTTCATTGTGTGGTGATTTAATTATGATTTAATGCTGCATCCTTGTACAAACAAAGGGTCACCCCACACTTTGGGAAGCACTGGACTGTGGAATAAAATCCAAACTCAATAGCCTGGTATGACGTCATTCCCGAATACCTTTCAACCTCACTTTCTGCCACCACACAAGCCACATACCCTCACTATATTTGGCTCCATGAATTTCCCCATTGTGTCTTCTGGGAATATTCTTATGCCTCCTTCAAGAGTTTCAGATGTCAAGTCTTGAGAGACGTCCCAGGCACATTTCTCCTTAGCATTGACAAGGATTCTTCCTTGACCAAACTCTAGTCAGGTTCCTCTGAGTCCTCTTCTTAACTATGCTTCACCCTATAAAGACTTAAGTAAGTACAATACAGTTTCTAACAGCTCAAGGCTGCATCCCAGGATGACCCCAGCCCCCTTAGAGTACCTGTCTAAGAAAACTCATAGCAGCCAAAATAACTCACTGTTTGTTCCAGCCAACACGTGAAGATAGAGCGCCTGTCTCCCAGTCTCTTTGGGAGAGTAGGAGCCTAACTTTGATAAGCGCCAGTTAGCAAACTCAGATGGATCTCACATGGACCAAATGCTACCTTCCCACTCTTTGTAATTCCTTTTTACTTCCCTGAAAATTTCTAGTGAGCCCTTGCTAGCTCCTTTCCCTACTGCCTCATTCCCCCTTTAAAACACCCCATCACCCAAGTAGAAATTGGAGTTAAGTTCAACACACACTGGACTCTTTTCCTGACTGCAACAGTTATTACTGATTAAAAATCTGTCTTCACCCCTTTAACTAGTGTCTGCCTTTGTTTATCTTCGACAGCACTCCATCTCTGCTTCTAATTCTGTATGTTCTAAATACAGAACCATCCTTCTTACCTTCCATGTTATGCTTGTTTTTGTACTCCAAGTGCCCAAATCAGTACTGTACAGTGTCTCCTGTATTCAACATAGCAAACTTTTTTTACACAAGGTTAATAAAGTAAAATGATTAAACAATGTTTTGTCTGATTGCTGCACTGGTATTACATATGAAATAACTAAACAATACCTTGTCACATAGATACCCAACCACCACCGTGGTGGTATTTTCGTGAGAGCAATCTTTAAATTTAAATAACTGTGTACACAGAAAAAGGGAACCAAGTTATCTGACTAGTGTGAACAGGGCCACGTGGAGAAGATCTAACATTTTGCTTTAGTTTTTGTCTCAACTTATAAACCCTAAGAGGGACATCAACATTGCACATTTTATAGTTTAAAAATAATTTAAAAATCTTTATTAGTTTATTTTCCTTCTTTCTTAGCTTTGTCAGTATCATTTTTGATTCCATTGTTTCCTTTAACCTCACATCTTCCTCTTTTGGATGTCTACTTCCTTTTAAAATAACAATTGCCTATTACTTCTCATATCTTTTGTTTTAGAGTAATAATAGCACTTCTATAACTATGCATGGGGAATTTACATGCAGGCTGTAGGAGACACTGGGTTTTTACTTCAAAATTAGTTTTGTTTTATCTGCTTCTTATAGGTGAAAATGCTACTTTCCATAGAAGCCTGTTTTATTCCATAAAATTAAATGAAATATAACCCCAAAGTGCAACGAGACACACACAGCATGGCCACATTATTTCAGAAGGCTGAAGGTTGCCAGTCCATTGATCTCAGACTTCATGAACCACAATGCAGCTCAAATTGGTTCCCTGCAGTAGCTTTGAGCTTCTGCCAAACAGCCACTGCAGAATTCCGAAAATCATAAGGTAAGGAGATGGCATCCAGGCACTTTTTTAAAATACTGTTAACTCTTTTACTGAAGCTCATTTTGTTACTGTATTAATGGGGTTGGGGTCACATCAGACATTTTTCTTGCTTAAAGGTAACATGCAGTATTTGCTGGGATAACATATTACTGAAAACATAAAACTAAATGTGGGGCCTGTGTGAGCATCCTTCTTTTGCTGGTGAATTACAAATGCCTCTTCCTTTATACAGTTGTACTAACATTAAACAGTAAGTGTAGAATTCCTATTGTGGGTTGATTTTTGGCATATCAAGTTTCTTTTTTGTTTTCAATTGCTACCTGTATCAGCATCAGCCAGTTGCCTAAAACCATTCAGTCAATTCTTCACCCAGGCTTGGAGTCAATTCTAATGCAGCCAAACAATATATTAAGAGCTCTATCCACAATCATTAACTGGAACCTGAATTTAACCATGCATTCCTGGTCCCAGAATCCAGAAAGGAGTGTCCTATGCATTCACATACCCAGCAAACTGCAGCCACTCTCCCACCCAACAATTCTGTTGCCCAATCTTCATTGCTGGATGTCTGTCCTTAAAGACATCCTCCACTCCTGGGGTTGTAACTGGTGTCCTAAGCTGAATAACCACTGGTTTAACAGGGGCCCTTCCCCCTGACTAGAATCTGGGCCGGTCCCTCACACCCTGTTCCCAGAACAGTCTGGAGCTCTGCTTCCAACTGAATGAGCTTTTTCCTTCCCTTACCTGGAGCGAAAGCAGTAGCACTGCCAGGAATTCCTATTGCCATATCCTCCCCTAACCCTATTCCAACCCCTTGTAAATCACTCCTGGCTCAGGAGCGCCCACCCCTTACTTTCAGATACTGTAACTGGAAATGCTGGTCACTCACTCACTTTAGAAGCTTGATCCCAGCTCCCTTTTTCTTTCTTCCTTCTCTTGCCTTGACCTGAGGCCCAGCACACCTCACAGTAGGTGTGGTATATGGGATAAGACAATGTCAGTGTATAAACAGCACTCATTACATAAAGGAAATATTGGAGGCATCTTTTTTATTCAATGCAAATAACCACCAGAATTAATCTTTTTGGTGGTTTCTCTTTTTTAATGAAATGTAAACCTTTACATTTTTCCTAATGAGAAAACAGTATAGTTTCCTTATGTTTTATTGTTCCAACATCTGATAAACCAGATGATCAAGTTGTTATTTTTGAATGTCGTAATATGTTAGGTGTTAGAGAGCCCAGACAATACTTGCATTAAGTAGTTAACTTCGTATTATGAGCTTGATTCTTTCTATGAAGCTTTCTGTAGTATCTATATTTTGTACTACCCGGTTTCCATGGCAACATGTTTGTTCCCATGGAGAAACAAAACCGAACACCTTAACAGAGTTGAACTTGAAGATATAAAACCTCAGTCTATGGATAGTTTGCTCTGAGGCTATTCAAGAATAAAAACAAAAAGAAAGAAAAGCAGAAAATATATCTAGGTTTCAAATTCCAGCTCAAAACTAAGAAACTACTTCTGATTTCTTTTGACCTGCCAAGTAACAAATCATTCTTGGTGTGTCCTTAATAGCAACTTTAAACTGACTGCTTTTCCCCAAAAGCAATTTTTAAAACTCTCTACTTAGACAAAGAGCTTTTTAAATGGTGATTTGATGGTTTGTTTTATTTTAGCAATTTGGTCCTCATAGTTGCAATTAACATTTGCATATTTCAAGAATATTTGAATTTTCATGAAACTGCCTAAATTTGGCCAACCTGATTTGAAAAACAAAACACTATACATTAAAGCAATGAGAATGTGAGCAAACGAGCATATGGTTATTTTTTAATGAAAACAAATTATTTTTAAGTCCAAAATTTTCCTAGCCTACCTATCATTCAGTTCAGTATGTGTCATTTGAATAAAGCCTGCAAACTGCAAATGGATGGAAATTTGGCTGCTTTGGTTGAATATAAAGGGAAGTTGGTAGCCTTAGTTAGGTTCATACTACTATGCCAAATTCCTGACACCATTACAACAGGACTTTGAATGATACCAGTAAAATAATTCACACCCATTTGCAAGCTCCAATCAAGTGGCATAAACTCTAACTTGTAAAAGACAAAGAAAAATCACTTGGCTCCAGTGGCTCTTTGCTCTGCGACCTACCTACCTCCTGCCCACCTAACTCCCTTATAATCTAGACACTGCTTCCTTCCCATTTGTATCCTACTTCTTTGTCTGCTGTCCTCCAGACCTTTGTGTGCTTTTTTTTTTTTTTTTAATTTTTAAGCATTGACCTCCTTTTTCCCATCCTATTCTGCTATTTCTACTCTACAGTGTCATTACTTTTTTTCTGGCTTCACGCTTGTTTTTTAGTCCCCTCTCTCTCTTCAATATTGAGCTTTTTTGGTATTATGCTTATTTTTAGTCTTCTTCCCTGCCTTTAGTTTATCTTTTGTTCTTGCTACCTTTTCTTACTCTCTCTGTACTCCCTCTTCTAGAAATTTGTGTATTTTGCTCTTTTTAAATTTTACGTATTGTTCCTTGATGAATTCTTTTCTCTCTCTTTCCAAGTATTATTTTTTCCTGATTGTTTGAATCCCAGTTCCACTGACTTAATGCAAAACATTACAATTGAAGCAATTTAAAGTATTTCTTTAATAAATAAAAGTGAGAAGAAAAATTAGCCCAAGAAAATAGCATCATAAACAGATTGCTTTTTTCTTCTTTCTCTTTGTCCTCTCCTTAAGTTCACAGTGAATAGAATCAATGAGATTTGTCATCTGCTATGTTTGTCTAGATCTGGCATTATTCACTCTAATCACGTAGTGAGGAGCAGGACTCTGAAACCAGCGAGTCCAGCACACTGAGTTGTTGCCACTTAAGATAAAATAACTTTTGTACATTATTTGGTCAACTGACAAGGAGAAGTATAAAGATGTGGCTCAGGATTAACTGTACGTTTTGAAGCAATAGTTACAAGAAACAAGACACAAGGATTTTTTTCTCCTACTTATTTTTGTATGGTGCTGGGGGTAAAGGCATTTGGGCACTTCTGTCACTTTATATTGTTTATTCCATATGGCAGATAGAATAAAAAAAATTTCTTGAATACAGACCTTTCTTTTGCTCCCCTATCATGAAAAGGGCATATACTTTGAGTTGCTTTTTTTGTTTGTTTTGGGAATTGGATGTTTATCTTTCTTTTAGAGGCTCTCACCTAATTTTCAAAAGTATGCAATAGTGGATTGCACGTAAAGAGAAATGGTTCATTCAGGTTTAAATGCATTGCTTTGAACTAAGGAGATATGTATCTTAATATGTAAATTATTTAAGACCACATAGTTATATAAATTGTATGGGATATACACACATAATTAAATCCATCAGCATAGTGGCAGATTCTTTATTTATGCTTTCACATACTTGTAATTAAAACTTAATGTAGATTGCATTTTCTAAACACCTAAAAAGTCACATTCATCCACTGATAAATTTTCAGTCTTTTAAATCCGTAAGAATATATCGATGCTCCATAATACCTACTGGTTTTATAGTCCTCAAAGTTTTGGCGATTCATTTTTACTCACCATAGTTAGGATATCTGCCTTTTCTGTTTTCCTCTGTTTTTACTACTATTGCATTTAACAGTTTTTATGTTGCTTAAAGACACCTTGCTTAAAGATTCTGAAAAAAAGATCATGACTTGGAAACTAAATCACTATTACAGAAAATTTTTAGTACAGAGGAATTTTCCGTATCTTCTTTTCTTTCTATGGATATAATTATAGCACCAACACATAGTCATGCATACTGAGCACTGCACAATGCTAGGGGGCCATTCTCGGCCTACGTGTGGGGTCCTGTATACAGATGGATTCATTCTGCAATTCTCACTGAAATCATGTCATGCTTTTATCTGTCAGATGAGCAAAATTTTCTATGTTGATCATGTTGGATTATGTTGGATTTTACTCTCTAAAATTCCTGAAATGTAAATGTACAGACCATCCACTTCTTTTTCATGTTACAGAGAAGGAAGATGCTTTCAGAGAAGAGATGTATCCTCACTATAATTTTATCACCATATATATCATCAGAGTCAGGTTAGAGCCAGATCTCCTAATTCCTATCCTCAGGAATATCATTTTGAAGATATTCGTGGTGACAAGGAAAATATTATATTTCTATCATTCCCAAAAAATCCCATAGGTACAACTTTCTAGGCTTTTAGCCTAACTTTACTCCTAGACAATTTTACATTGAAAGTAAGGAATGAAATTATTTCTAGGTAATTCTCCTTGTGCAGCTTGCTACGTAATCCAACAACATACTAAATGGTTTTTTGAGAGGTGCTGTCACATCGCCATTGACTAACACAGTGGAAAATATTTGGAAAAGGAAGTATTCAATGCTACTGCTACATCTATATTATTACAGTACAATTTTGGAATATTGACATTAAGTAACTGAAATAAAGTTTCTTAGGAATTAAAATGTTTACTTTCCCAATAATGCACTGGGAAACCACCAGTTTACTTATCTTCCCTATAGAGCTTTTCTTTATTAATATCAACCCACACTTTTCCTTCTCTTCTTTTTTATTACTCAAAAATAATGTGTGGTTTTTGCTAGAGTACTGTAATTTGTTTCTGTTCTCTTGTTGCATCTCAAAATTCTATCAACTCCCTATGTACTAAGTTTGTCTTTCACTTGTTTTCCCTCCTCCGTGATCTTGAGTATGCATATAGTTGATGCTACATATGCACTATTTCAGTGGATAAGAAGTTGGGATTAATTGGAAGCAAATAATCAAAGTGAGTCTATATTGCCAAAAATGTTGTCAAAAATGTACATCATGGAACTAACTGCTAACAGAATTAATCATTAATAACTTTTAAATGAAAATTAATACAAAGCAATTTCTTATAGTGATGCTTAAAATTGTTTCCTCTAGTAGATTAAGGCATATTGATGAAAAAAGAACAAGCAGGGAGGAAAAACTAGTACATATTATCATAAAATCATAATGCTTTTAAAAATATTTTTTATTCCCCCCCTTTTTTTTCTAGAATTGAAAGAGGTATATGACAGATTTGATCATGAACTTTCATTTGAGAGAGTAATGCACGAGAAAAAGAACACAGTCCTGCAAGAAGCCACAGCTTCTGGCAGATGTTGCAAGAATAAGTTAGATCATTGACCTTTTTTTCTGGGGCATTGTGTCAATTTCGAGTGGAGTTTCCAATTGCACAATGAGCATCTGGACAGTTTTGACATCTTAATTACACTCTCTGAGTTCTTAAAATGCTACCATTTTGTTTTAAAGATGATTTCTTTCAAAATTGAAACAGTTATTTAACTGCCAAGAGTAATCCCATGACTGAATGCCGGTAAAATTATCTTCCCAGATCTGGTTTCCCTACTAATATTCATAATCAGAATACCCGTTGTTTAATCAAAATTAAGATTTGATTAATGATATTAACATTCAAATCCATTTCTTTGCAGGCCTAATTTTGTTTCTTGTATTTGCTTTGCACTGTATTACTGTGGTTTAAATAGCTTGTTTAACATGACCATTTTCAAACAAGATCATAAATTCTCATAAAAGCAGACTAAGGAATTCATAATCACAGCTCTTGGCCGCCACCTAAAGGTTTCTTTCTTGTTTTATTTTACATAAGACCTACTGTGCATGCCTTTTATAATAAAATTATTGCCTGTATCATCACATGTTTCTACTAAGTATAAGGTTAAGAGATTTATTTCAGTATGTTTTTTTCATTTTTCTGTATTTGCATTAGCAGCCTATATAATTATATCCACTTCTCAATCTATTTGATAACACAAAAGTAAAACTAGGTCCCCTAAATGGTCTGAAAATTTTCCACTCCTACAAAAAATATTTTTGATTTCTGTTTTTATAATATACCACCCCCATTCCTAAGCCCATCTTGGAAATAGAAAAATACTTCTCTGGTTTCAAGAAGCATGCACCAGTCACCAATGCAAAAAACTGGTTTTTTGTCTTAATCTGTATTAAAATTATCATTAATTGGATGCCAAGGACAATTGGAAGCCTGAACAAAGAGAAATGTTTCTCATTTCCAACTTTTCAAGGTAAATTCAATTAAACTTGTGTTTATTGAATCATTACTGAATGTAAGGTATAGGCTAAACTCTTCAAACTCCGTAGAGAACATTAATAATAGGTGTAATCTCTTGACTATGCTTGAGACTAAGTGGGATATCAGAATTAATAATTCCCTGCTGCCTCTCTCCATAGCCATAGTCTCACTTTTTTTATTCTCCTCTGAAGAAACGCTTGCTTGAATCAGGGCAATTATCTCCAACACCCTACTTGGGTTCTGACAAAGTTATGTTTGGAGAATGGAATCAATGCAATCTATAATACCATACTGAAAAGTTAGTTATAAACTCTACAAACTTCTTATTTCACAATCCATACTGATAGAGCATCTATGAATCACCCCCGTTTTTCTTAAATATGTAGAAAAGTTTTATCAACATGAACACTAGCCATTACAGATTCTGTGTATTTAGTTTTTGATTTACTTATAGACCACTATACATTTATTTATTAATTCAAAAAATATTTATTAGAAGCCTACTATGTGCCAGGCACTTAGCATTGTCAGTGTTCAATAAAACAGATTGTTCTTTCTCTTCATGGGGCTTGTGAGGGAAACAAAATAAATAAATAAATAAATAAATAAATAAATAAATAAAATACATTTGATATGAATTACAAAAGAACTTAACACACTGTACTGTAATGGAGAGTAATATTGAGGAGAGACAGACCTACATTAGGAAGGGTAATCAAGAAAGATCTCCTGGAGGAGACAAAATTCAAACTCACACCTGAAGAACAAGGAGCCAGCTCTGCCAAGAATATAGAGATGAGGCAGTGGGAATTATCTCTACAAAGGCCAAAACACTTAGTGAGGGCCAAAGGATCTAGAGCAGAGTGAGCAAAGGGGAGTTTCGTGAGATGTGGAGAAATAAAAAGAAACTCAATCATTCAGAGTCTTGAATGAGAAGATGAGGACTTTGGGTTTTATATGAAATAGAATGGAAAGTCATAGTAACAGATTACAGAAGGAAGTAACTTGATCTGATGGCTCCTTGGAAAAGGGATTGGAGGCAGCAGGCAAGAGAGATGGGAGATAGAAGTCTACTGAAGGGAAACAGATGGGAGAGATTATGGTGATATGGACAAGGCTGGTGGCCGTGGAAGCAGAGAAGTGAACGTATCTGAGGAGAATTTGGGAGCCAAATTCAACAGGACTCAGTGGTAGGTTAGATGACCCCCTTGGTTCTACCATTCCTTCCCAGCTTATTAGCATTTGCTGATATGAAGATAACTCTGAAATGCTGATATGGTTTTCTATATTAGATTTAGGTTGCTGTATTAGATTTTATGTCACATTTAAGCCTTTAATTTAGTAAAAAAATTAAGAAAATATCTTAATAGGATGACTTACTTGCATGTCAATAAGGAAACGTTATCTAGCATCTTCTGCAAATGAGGCAATAAAAAAATTTATATATAATGGAAGTTTGTCTACTAAAAGCACTAAAGCTTATTTAATGTTAACCACTTAGAAGAAATTTTTTTCTAAAATTGTTAAATATTTTCCTGACCTATTAAACAGAATATATTTAATATTAGTTAAGCTTTTCAGAAACTCAGGCTCACTATGATAAGAAATAGTTGCTATACCTCTGTACTATAGTGATAGCCCTAAAAATAGTGAGATATGAGTGGTTTTCCTGTACTCAGAAAACTTGAAATAATTAAATTTTGCTGTTGCCTCAGTTGTTCCTAGTTCTCATTGTGCCAGACTGAGGTCATTCACTTCTAAACCATTCTAACATGATGTTTTTCCTTTGCTGTAAGGTAGGAACCCTATCAGACTTTCATGCACATTAATAATGTGTAGACTCCAAGTAAAGTATGAACTTTCGTATTCTATTTTGATTGCAAAGAGGCTTTTTTTCATGCTGTTTTCTCAAGTATATTTTAGGTCATTGAAGTTGCTTGATCAGCAAAGTTCAAGTCAGGGAAATGTCCCTATACTAGCATTTTATTTCCTGCATTTTTCATTAAGGTTCCTTCAAAATGAAATTCCCATTACCATATACATTATCATGTTAAGTTTCTACAAAGAATCATTCCTTATGACACAACTTCAGCTACATCATTACAAATACTGCTTTTTCACTTTATGCCTAAAGTATAGTTTTCAAATGTTATATAAAAGCATATAAAATTTGACCATAAAACTAGACTAAAAAAAAAAAAACAAACCCAAATTTCTTGACCGTGACTATAATGTAATCTCTCTCTTTTTTTTTACTTTGACATTCGTGGAAACTCAAATAAATCAATGTCCACAAGCCCCCAATCGGCAACATTACTTTGAAAGTGGCTTTTGACAAGTAACATATGCATATTACAAACCCAAACACATGTTTGAAGTACTTCGTCCGGAGACCTACATTCCTCAAAGCTCCGCCTGTATCACTACCTTGTTTCATGGAAGAAACTGTGTAAATGTGTAATGGAAATGTGTAAACGATTAAAGCATCTGTATAAACAAAGAACATTCTTAACACACATAAGAAAAATTTTGAGGACTTCTTGAAAAACCAGACACCAGATGTCTAAATCTGATCTGCCAAATGAGAATCCTTGAGAGAAAGGTCCAAACACTGGCATTAGAAACAAATATTCCCCAGCTTATTGATATATGTGGTCCTTGGAAAAATCCTTAGATAACACTGTCATAGACTCCAGATAACCAATCCTAAATGATCTGCCATTTCAAGTTTGTGGCAGCTTGTCGTTTCCAAAGATGACTATAGCAATGCATACCATCTTATGCGCTCTTCCTATAAAGTGACATTGACATCTCTTCACCAAAAAATGGGGCTTATGTTCCTTTTTCTTGAATCCGGGCAGACTTCTGACCACAGTGGAAGAGACGTTATGTGACTTCCAAGAACAATTCATAAAATGCAAAACAGTTTCTGCCTTGTTCTCTTGAGACACTTGTCCTTGGAATCCAGCCACCATGCTATGAGAAAGCCACAGGAAAAGGCCACGTGTAGGTCTGAAGCCCCTGTCGACAGCCAGCCATTAACCACCAGACATGTGAGTGAGCTTTCAGATGATTCTAGCCCCCAGCTTCTGGGCCACCCCAGGAGAGCGAAAACTACCTCTCTCACTTAGCCATGGCCAAATTGCAGATTTGTGAATAAAATTAATGTTGTCACTGTTCTAAGTCACTAAATTTTACAGCGGTTTTTTTATGCAGCAGTAGATAACCAGAACAAATTCCAAATAGTTCTGTGGCTTCTTTGGATGAGATGTAAAGCCCCGGATAAATCTTCATGCATTCCAGTTTGCATTTAAAGATTTCTAATTCTATCCAGCCAGATCCACTCCAGACTCACTTGCTAAGTCCTGCTTTAGTTTATTGCCTAGATCTGTGGTTCTCAACGAGAAGTGATTTTTGCCCCCTAAAGGACACTTGGCAATGTCTGGAGACATTTGATGGTTGCCGCAACTGGAGGAAATGCAACTGGCATCTAGGGGGTAGAAGCTAGGGATGATGGTCAACAGTCTACAATGTACAACACAGTCCCATCTCCCAACAACAAAGGATTATCAAACCTAAATAGTGCAAAGGTAGAGAAACTCAGACATGATCTGGTCCAGCAATGGGATACTCCATTCTTACCCATGTTTCTCTTCATCATCATGTAGGTCTAGTGTTCTCAACCGGGAGTTGAGAAAATGGTGTGTGTGTTGGGGATGAGGGGTGGGAGGGAGGGCTTGCAGTAAGTTAGAATATCAGGATTATTTGTGAGGATTTTTCAACCATATATATAGGTGAGCCTATGATGTTCAACCCTGGCAACAAATTAGAATAATTTGTCAAAAAATTTTTTTTGTTTTGAAATACTGATTCAATTTAAATGCCAGCTTAATCTCCAACTCTAGAGATTCTGGTTCAAAAACTGGATGCCAATAGTTTTTAAAAGCACCTTAGTTGATTATAATGTTTAGCTAAGCAAGAGAACCAGAAACACTGGCCCTTTTACCTGGAGATTGTGACTCCTAACTTGGGCAGAAATGTTGATAGTCTAAAGAGTAAAACTGGAAAATTCCAATAGGTAATTCTGTTGGCAACCCTCTGCCCCTTCCTCCACTGAAAACCTTTGGCCTACATGCCTGCCTGCACTCTGCCTGCCAGGTTCTGGCAAGAAAAAGGACCTATGCCAGACTCTCATTTCATTCTTCTGCACTTATCTCGGATGGAAGCAAACCCTAAGGCTTAGTTAATTCTTGTTAAGTCAGTAAGGAGCACCACTTAGTAAATGCTGAACAGCCAATTCAGGTATAATGGTCTCGGTGTGTTATGCACCTCTCCACCAATAAAATCAGCTCTACTGGATCTTCCATTAATTGCCTAAATGAATATAAAAACATCAGTCAATATTCTTAGAATTTTACCACTGGAGTGTCAAGCTGATTTGCATAGTTCAAGATGATAACTAAAGTTGTTGATAGGATGTGAACTTGCATTGCCACCTCCCCCCCAAATAAAACAACCAGTTAGGCAAATTGCCATCTGACTCAGATGCTAAGCAGATGAAAGTCTACTTATTAAAAAAAAATGACTTGGGTGGAGAAGGGAAAAATGTGAAATAACCTATTATTATAATAATTACCTTGGCAAAAATGTGTTATTTCATCACGACAATAAGCTTTTCTGAACATGTTATTATTACATTACATTTGTGGTAAAAAGAAAAAATCAAAACTATGTTTTACTTTTCAAAATTTATTTGTCGAAGGAAAATACCAATTTAATATATTAAATTTCTCAATTATCGCATTGTAACTTGTCTGTTTTTAACTCTTTCCCATTAAAGTCCCAAACCAAAAAGAATCTTTTATGTTGTACATATGATCCCTATCTATAAAAGAGAAAGCTGAATGTCTCTAACAGTTTCAAGTTATACGTATACAGTGTATGTGCCTATATCTGGTAGAAGATGGTCATGAGTTAGAGCAGTTAACTCTTGAGTCAGATTGACTAGGTTTAAATGCTAACTCCACCATTTACAAAGTGATCTTGGGCATATTATTTTATCTCTTGTGACTCAGTTTCCTCTTCTGCAAAATGTAGTAATAATAGTACTGAGGTCATAATTGTCTTTGAAGATTAAAAGATAAAATGAATAGAAAGTGCTTAGCACAGTCCCTGACATATAAGATGTACTTAATGAATGAGAATCAAATTTAACTGTTAAATATCATTAATGCTGGTTTCTGTCACTAATTCATTGAGCAACTCTGATTAAATCACTTTACCCTTTGACTATCCAACTTTTCATTTTATTATAAAAGGCTTAATTCCTAAAATTCAATTCAATAATTATCCATTGTACCGGGTTCCTTCTACCTTTATATTTTTTAGAATCTGGCCTCTGAAGCAGATCTTTACTTATTTTCCTATATCAGAGTGTCCAATTTACACGAATATAACATATGTTTTAGTCTATTATTTTAACTATTATACTGCAAAGTCAGTTTTCATAGCTTTCATTTCTTCTGACTTCAAGTTAAGTATGCCTTGAAACACAAGGGTATTTGAATTTCCCTGTCAAGTGTTATACGTATTACTTATTTCCTTTTAGATTGAAATCTGAAATGTCAATTCCTACCCCCAGGAAACTGACAACAGATAAGCTGCCCTATAGACATAGTTTATGTTGTGATACAAAGTAAATGTTTCCATACTGATTTTATAAAAAATAATAATATGGCAGCATATATAAAATTCTTGGAGAAATGTAGAAGTTTCTCTCAGGTTATTCTGACCTTTTTTATCCTCCCCTCATGTCAGCATCTCTAAAGATGTCTCCGACTTGTTCACGTAGTGCAGTCTGGCTTCTAACGCACCTTCCTTCACAGAGGATGCTCCCCTAACAACAACAGTGATCTTCTGGGTTCCAGTCTAACAGGGCATTTGAAGCCCTTATAAGAATTGACTTTTCTGTAGCATTTGACCTTCTAATCATTCTTCCCTTTTAGATATGTTTCAGCTTTTCTTGTTTTCTATCAGTGAGTCTCCAGTACCCTTGTTCTTTTGTCTCATTGACCATCCTGTCTCAGCCTTCAATTGCTGTTTCACAGATTCCTCTTCTTGGCCATAATCTGCAATTCTTCTACAGATTCCCCAAAGAATACTCATGACTTCATACATCACCTAGCATATTTTTACTCTCAGATCTATAATAACAGTATACACTTCTCTTTCAAGCTTCAGACCTATATTCCCAACTGTCTTCTGGATATCTCCATCTGAAATTCCTTCAGGCCACTTCTAAATTATCTTCCCCAGGGTATCTTAGTTTTCCTCTTATATTCCTTGACTAATCACTAAATGTACCCTAAATATCTTTCTTAAAAATCTCCTAAATATAAATCTCTCTCAAATCTATCACCTCCTCTCTATCACCAAATACCACTTTCTTGGCCCAGGTCTTTGCACATCTCACCTAATCCTGCTCCAGTCTCACCTCTCACATCCACTCTCCACACTAACGTCAAACTGATATAACCAAAATGCCAAGATAACCAAATCATCTGCCTGCTTAGAACGTCACAATGACTCCTCATTATGTGCAGGAGGAAGTTTAAGCTCCTTGGCCAACAGGGTCTTCCATGGTCTATTTCTACACACCTCTCTAGCCTCATTATTGGCTACTATCTTCCACAGTTAAACTGGAACCCACTACAAGACTTAATAGCTCTGGGCTCTTGCACATTCTGTTCCATTCACTTCATTACCCCAGTATCCATTCCTCAGTCTTCAAAACCCTGCACAAGTTTCTCTCATGTAAAGTCTTTCCTGATTCCCAGATGAAGTAAATTTTTCACTTCCCTATACTACCTCACATGTTCCAAATATATTGCTAATATTGCTTATATAATCAATATACAATTATATTGTAGTTATTTTTAAAATGACTATCCTCCTCAGTGTACCATGAAGTCCTAGGACACAGAGACTCTGTCATTAATTATTGTATCCTAGCATTTAGGAGAAAGATAGGGATACACCGAAGCTCTATATATGTTTCTTAAATTAGTAATAGAATAAAGATATAAATTGGTTCAGTTACAATTTGGTCAGCATAAAATGTATAAGGATAAAAACCTAAGGTAAGTACTGCATTTAGTTAAAAAAAATCTTACTTTTTAAAAAATTTTAGTTTCACTGAAGTATAATTGGCATATAAAATGATAACATACTTAAAGTGTACATCATGGTGATTTGATATAGGTATACACTATGAAAGAATTCCCCCCATTCAGGGGGGAATCACTTCACATATTTATCTTTTTCACATCAATCACTTCACATATTTATCTTCTTTTACGAGAACATGTTTCTACCCCCATAGCAGTTTTCAACTATACAATACAGTGCTACCAACTATAGTTACCATGTTTCACATTGGATTCTCAGACCTTATTCATCTTACTAAAACTCTCACTTTTCATTTCAGTCCGTAAAACTTCTCACTCACGCCTGGATTTTGCCCTTTTCTTCACCTCACCCACGCTCAGGTACCACCTCTAATCCTCCTGATCCTGTTCACGCAGCTGATCCAGGTTCTTTTAGGTCTCAGGATGACTGACCCTTGAGAGAACTTCTCAGTTTATGCTTAAAGGGCTTTAATCACTTACTTACTCTAAGATGTCCTACCAAGAACTTTATCTCTTTGAATCCTGCTTAGTCTTAACAACCTAGTTTCCTGTCAGCAAAAATTATTTTTCACCTTCCTCAAAACATGAATGTACATGTATTCGAATATGCCCTTGAATCTTCTGCCTTAGGGTCTAAAACAGGTAAGAGAAAACAGAGACAGAGTAAGGTTTATGGACTGATTTTTCAAGCTCTGTTTTTCTCACGTAAGGTCATGTGGTAACTATGTCTCCAGTTGTTACTTCTCTCCTTTCTCTAGAGACATATTGTTTGCTATCTGGGTAAAATATTTAAAACGAACCTTTAAGTTCTTTAAACTCTTGTTGTCTTTTAACCTTTCTAATATTCTAAGGAGTGTTGACAAAGAGTTTCTTAAAGGTGCTAGGTCAGTGTCTTATTGAACACTTATGCAAGTAACAAAACCTGAGGTTGCCCAGTTGTACATATATCTCTGCTTGAGCAGCTTTCTAATACCACCTTCAATAGAGGGCCATTTTATTATTTAGTCTCAGGACTAAATAGAGGGCCATTTTATTATTTAGTCTCAGGACCTAAAACCATCTGGGAAGTGTCTAGTTTCATAAAAAGAAATCTGTTTTAATGGGAGAAAAGCTTTTTTAATTCCAAGCCACTTCCTGCAGGTCAAATCAAATCAGAGGGAAGAGGCATCCTGGAAAGTGGTGAGGGCCAGGACACAGGACAGGTAACAGACAATCACTATTTGGTAAAAGGAATTGTGAAAAGATTGTCAGTAGTTTTACTTATACCACCCCCCATTGTTCATAATGTAGCTGCCTCATTGACATTCAATGTTCAGTTGATCCTAAGAAAATAAAGAATCGGAGGCCTCCTCTGCCTATGAGCCACTCGTGCAGGGACCACAAACTTAAATGTCTACAGGACATGGGCATGTAACATATATGAGCAAAACCAGCCTCGTTATACGAACTGAAAACCAGTAACTGATGATCAAAAATACAACAGGGAGTGGTGAAGACTGTGGCAAACTGAAGAGCCTGGGCTCTTCTCCTTCTTAGGTAGCAGCAGATATGCAGCTCCGATTCAATGCCCTGCAGAAATGAAGGCCTAGTTGTGTCCAGTAGTATGACTGTTCAAAAGAAGCTAAAAGTTGGATTTTATGATATCTCCTGATTTTAAAGCATTTGGCAAAAAAATTTTTTAAAAAGTTAAACCACTCTATAGGCAGATAGAATGAGGGCCAAACAAAACATGTGTTTATATTTGATTCTGAAATGTGTGTTTCATAGTCAGTCAAGAAGATCCACGAAATTCAAGCAGTTAGGGGTATATTTGAGAGGGAAATGACATTTGCTCACAGCAATAAAAACACTTATTAATTAGGCAAGAACTGGAAATTTAGAGTAAAGGAAAATTTTCATGTTTCTTTTGCTAATCTTGCCAAGGTAGATTATGGATATCTTAATAAAGCCAATCTCCTTTTTCTTGGCTATTTGATCTCCTTTGAAGCTAAATAGGTTGGATATTTTCTATTTTCACATCCAGTTCCCTTATCTACCCTCTTTGTATCCCAGGAAACTAGCCAGCGTAGATTGCCTTGAAGGGTTACTTTATCTCTGGCTTTCATTGGGTTAGACCCATCTGAGGCACTGGCAGGAGTTTGGAGGGTAGGAAGAAATTGATATCAAGATCTTTATTTGCCTTGTTTTTCCCCTGCTGGTTCACCAATGGGTTCCTTTCTTCCTGTCTGGAAGCTTTTTTTATACAGCTCCTCCATACCTTCTGTGTGTGTGTTCCTTGAAATACTGCCTCTTCTTGATCCTTCAAGACTAGGGTGCTAAAAGTTCCTACTGCTATAAGCCCCAGAAGACTACACTATCACTTGTTCCCTTCCATAAAATTTACCCTTTAGGCTTCAATTATACAGCTTAACTCTGCTTTCCATTTCCTGCTGGGAGCCTGCCTTAAAATGTTATTTCCAAAGACACGATGATTTCCCATGGCTGGGCTCTTCACTGGGCAAAACTTCCCAACATGTCCTTTTACTCTTGTTTTTCTGGGTCCTTTGGAAAAGCACAGCTATTTGGCAGGAAGTATCAAGAGCCCTGAGAATGTATCTAACCTTTGACCCAGTTACTTCACCTTGAAAATTTTTCCTAAGGAGAAAGCCTTAAATATTTAAGAATTTTAAAAAAGATTTGTGCAAATATGTTTGTTATTAAGAAGGTCAAAAACCATAAACGACCCCCATCCCATCCTAAGGGATGCCAGGTATCTTTTGTTTGCTCCACTAGCTTTCTACTCCACTACACTCTCTGCCTTGAGGGGCCAGCCTGTCTGGACCCTGGCTATGGCTCCACTACCCTCTTACTTAGGGATAGGCTTCGTCCATGGTATGTCTTAACAGGACATCAGAGAAGGGAGGAAAAGAATGAAGTAGGGGCAGTTATTCTTCCTGTCCCTTCTGTGCAAATGACTTCAGGCTGGCTGTGACTCTTGAACAAAGGTGACAGAACTTGCCAGGTGATATCCACACACTCAATACCTCTGGGGTTTAGTAATGCACCCTTCTCTTACTCGCTGAAGCCGGAAGACAGTGATGCATCTCTCCACGGTTTTTAGCTCAAGAATACAGCATTATCACTGACACTCTACCCCCATGTTTATAAATAGCCTCTTTATTAACAAATTCTCCTCAAATTAGCCAGTTTGAGTAAGCTATCTGTTTCACTGCCAAGAATCTGGTGAAATCAAGGAGCATATTTAAGTAAACTGAATAACAAACTCACTAGGGAATAATATATAACATAGAAAGATGTTCATGAAGAATGCATATTAAAAACAAAAATGGTAGATCCAGTATGAACAAAACTACATAAAAATAAGGCAAATAAAATTCACCATGAAAATGTAATATAGTCCTCAAATTTTCTATAATAAAAAGATATTACTTTTTTAATGAAAAATTTTTATTTAAAGATTACTTAAAAGTGGAAGATATTGTAGATTATGCCAAGAGAAATCCTGAAAGACTTGGTAAAAACGGCATTAAAAATTATTCTTAACAATACAGTGGGACAAAAGGAAAGGAAAAAGCGGTGGGGAAAACATGGCCAGCTGATGTTAAAGCCTATGAAAAGGCAAGTGAAAGTGCTTATAGAAAATCAGGATTCTCTTCTGTAGAGCATAGGGTAGTCAAGAGAGATGTCATACAAAATGGCACTGGGAATTGTGATTTGGGGCCAGAACATCCAAGGTTTCATAGCTGATGCTAACTAAAGTTCTCTTTCATGGCTTAGAGAAAGCTGGAGAATAGCATAAGATGAACCACAGAAAGATTTAAGAAAAGAATAACAAGTTTAGATTTGTGTTTCAGAAGGAAAGCCCTCGGGCACCTGGGTGGCTCAGTTGGTTAAGTGTCTGCCTTCAGCTCGGGTCATGTCGGATCGAATCCGGCATCGGGCTCCCTCTCCTGCTCAACAGGGTGTCTGCTTCTCCCTCTCCCTCTGCTGCTTCCTCTACTTGTGCTCTTTCTCTCTCTCAAATAAATAAAATCTTTACAAAAAAAAAAAAAGAAAACAAAATAAAACAAAATCCCTTGATAATCTTCTCTGCTGCTTTAGCTTGAAAAGGGTTCAAAAGACCAAAAATATCATTGCACTTTTTTGTTGTTATTTTATATCATACTGAAATGTGCATCTTTATAAACAATTTTCTTATATTTCTGAATCTTTAGAGGACTAACTTCCCAGACATGAAATTAGGGTTGCACATTAATCTACTGTAGAGAATCTATTAATCTATTGTAGTTTTCTTATTGATTGTATGAACACAGTCTATGGTATTATTTATACCCTTTTCTGAAGTATGTATAAACACCTAAGTTTTAAAGAAGTCACCATCAGATTTGCTGATTTGTTCTTTTGAAATTGGATAAATAATCTTTACATTTTAGAAAGAAATTTAATGCGAGTATCAGAAAAAAATAGAAATAGATTTGTAGTTTTACGCATAAGCCCTTCAATCCATCATGAATGTATTTGGATATACAGTAAGTTTCTAAATTAATATTGTTTTTTTCCAAATGGCTTACAATTATCCCAATACCATTTGTTGAATTATTTATTCCCTCTCCATCAATTTTCAAGGCATAGTTTGCATTATATTAATTATTGATGTTAGAGTCTATTTCTGACCTGTTCTATTTACCAACTCAGTCATCTTTTGTCATTACATATTATTTCCAAATCAGATTAAATATCTTTGAGAAAAGGACTGGATTTTACTGATGCTTATATTTTCCATAGGCTCTATCACTTTACACATAGCAAATGTTCAATAAATATTTACATATTTGTTAAGTGAATGTTGAAATTGAATATCCTGTGCCTAATTTACAAAGAATTTCCTCACTATGCTAAAAGGTCACATTCTTCAAGGTGAAACATGAAGTAATTTTGAAATTGGAGAAGGGGGCTGAGAATGGAAGCATTCCAAGTATAAAAATGCCATGTGAATCTGATTAGAATAATTTAAATTTTGTAGTGACTTCATTCTCCAGAGGCTATGTGATCATGAGAAAATGCTGAAAAGGAAAATTTTAGTGGTGGGCTCACTCTGAGTTATTGAAGTTCAGAAAGGCCTTTAGCTGTGTAATGATGTGCAAATCAGTCCACATACCATCCTGGCTCAACAGATGAACTATGTCAATGGTGAAATGTTGTCTTTTTAATATCTGCTGATACCTTTATTTGGGAAAACCAGCTGTGGGTCCTTAACATTGCTATCCATTTAGAGCAATGAGCAATAAAGCAATAACATTTAAAATACACTACATATTCATATTGCCCTCCTGACTATATATAAGTTTAAACATGTTGGATTTTAAAGAAAAGGCAGTTAAGTAAATTGTCCCTGTCACGTACAAATAAGCGAGGTTTTCATACAGTTTTATGTCAAACTGTACACGGAGGACTTCAGGCTGAAAAGATTGCAGAACAATTTTGTTTGATTAAGAAGACATAAAACTAGACCATCATAAAAAATGCTAGGATTACAGGCATCTATATTAAGTCATGCTTACTACATCTATTAATGTGGGTAAAGAATTGTATAGTTACCAGAAAAGGAAAGTTATATATTCTTCAAAACCAAAGATATTTGATGGTATTTTTATGACAAATTGCAAGTCTTGAAAAAAGTATGTATTTTCAGTGTTGTTTATATTGTGAAATTTAAATAATCTAAATTGCCATCGCAAAAACTGTTTGTAGAATATATGGTGAATTCTAACATGTTTCATACATGATCTCTCCTTTGATTCTCACAATAATCTTATTCGGTAGTTTTGTGTGTGTATGTTATATAAAATTTACTTTTATTTTTTAAAATATTTATTTATTTGAGAGACAGAAAGAAAAAGAAACAACGGAGGGAGGGGCAGAGGGAGAGGGAGAAGCAGACTCCCTGTTGAGTGTGGAGCTCAACGCGGGGCTGGATCGCAGGACCCTCAGATCATGACCTGAGCTAAAATTAAGAATCTGGCGCTTAACCAACTAGGCCCCCTAGGCACCCCTAAACTTTACTTTCTAGAGAAGTTTTAGGTTCATAGCAAAATTGAATGGAAAGTACAGAGGGTTCCCATACGCTCTTAGCACCCTGATACACATAGCCTTCCCCACTGTCAATATCCCATATCATAGCAGTACACTTGAAAGAATGACTGAAGCTAAACTGACACATCATTATCACCCAAAGTCCATAGTTTACATTAGGGTTCACTCTTGATGTTTTACATTCTATGTGTTTTGACGAACGTACAATGATGTGTATCCACCATTGTAGTATTATATGGAGTTGGTTAACCACCCCAAAAATTCGCTGTGCTCCATCAATTTATCATTTCCTCTCCCCTTACTCTAGCAACCATCTTTTTACTATTTCCACACTTCTGCCTTTCCAGAATGTCATATCGTTGGAATCGTACATTATGTAGACTTTTCACATTGGCTTATTATATTTAGCAATATACATTTAAGGTTCCTTCATATCTATTCATGGCTTGATAGCTCATTTCTTTTTAGCACTGAATAATATTCCATTGTCTGGATATACCACAGTTTATTTATCCCTTCACCTATGAAAGAACATTTTGATTGCTTGCAAGTGTTGACAATTATGAATAAAACTGCTATATACATCCACGTGTAGGTTTTTGTGTAGACATACATTTTCAGCTTCTTTGGGTAAATACCAAGGAGTGCAATTGCTGGATTATATGGTAAGAGTGTGTTTAGTTCTGTAAGAATCCATGAAACTCTCCCAAAGTGGTTGTACCTCTTGCATTCCATGCCAGCAATGAATGAGGGTTCCTACTGCTCCATATCCTCACCAGTTGTCAGTGTTTGGATTTTGACCATTCCAATAGAAGTATACTGGTATCTCATTGTTTTAATTTGCAATTTTGGTAGCTATTTTAATTTTGTTGTGCATAAGTGAATAAACTGAGGCTCAGAGAAGGTAAATAATTTGCCTATGGTTCTACAGCTACTAAGTATAGATTCAAACAGTTTTTTTTTCAGGCTCCAAAGCTCCTGTACTTTTTATTCTGTGGGTTGCCTAATAGCTAGACAAGAATAAAATTCAAATTCAGGGGGCGCCTGGGTAGCGCAGTCGTTAAAGCGTCTGCCTTCGGCTCAGGGCGTGATCCTGGCGTACCAGGATCGAGTCCCACATCAGGCTCCTCTGCTATGAGCCTGCTTCTTCCTCTCCCACTCCCCCTGCTGTGTTCCCTCTCTCGCTGGCTGTCTCTCTCTGTCAAATAAATAAATAAAATCTTAAAAAAAAAAAAAATTCAAATTCACACGTGGAGGACTCTGGAGAGTGGTTTCCAGGCTCATTTATTATTTGTCTTAGTTAGGTTCCTCCAGAAGAAGACCCTGAGACAAGAAAATGCTAGGGAAGAGTGGGGAAATGAGGAGGAAAAGGCAGCCAATGAAGAATACATCTGAATAAAGTTATTATCACTGTGGGCAACTGCAGCTTCTAGAAAAATAACAGAAAGCTAGGATTAGACTGTGCACATAGAAAATGTTTCATTCAAAAGTACCCATGAAGATAACTAACACTACTAACCAAAGTATCAGTTAGTAGGCAGGGTAGTTAAATTAAAACTTCTTTGTGACCTTAAATCCAAATGTAATGCAAAGCAATAGCCAGTGGAAGTCAGAATATCTGAGTGATGAGCATTTGTCACTTTACAGGGCTCCCTTCAACACCCTATGCAATTTTGTGCCATCTCGTTGGGAAAGAGTATTATATTTTCCACTGAGGAAGCCAAAGGCAAGAGCTCCTCCTCCTCTCCCTCTACCCCCAAAAGGCCAGGGGACTCATGTGACTGAAGTTCTGAAAATTCAACATTTCCAGCCAGGATCCTGAATCTTGAGCAAGTGGTACAAACATGAAGGGATGATTCAAAAAGCAGTCTTATTTATTGGGTGCTTACTGCCCCTGCTTATGCCTCCCTTGGTTTTTGACTTTGTTCAATCCTGGTCTCTCAGCCTCTTCTGTGAGCTCCCAATTTCCTTCCAATAATTTCCCTTTTCACTTAGGGCAGTCACAGTCTGACTCCGTTACTTGAAACCAAAAGTCATCACTGATATGAGGTAGTGGACAAGACTCAGAGCTCTAATTTATGTCTGCTCAATAATTCTCTTGAAGAAGTAAGGTCAGTCTCCTCACCAACCTTATTTTTAGTTTCTACTTTCGTAAAATAGGATTCATTTAGCAGTGTGCTTTATAGAAATTAGTCTGTGAAATGTTCTCTGGAAAAGGGTTCTTCCTTTGGAGAATCCAGTTGCATGTAGCCTGTATAAGTTTCTAGAAAATCCTCCAGTAAAGGATTTTACTTAACTTTAACCCAGCATTTCCCAAACTTAGTCATGGAAATCTGTTTCTGAAAACATCTCACAGAGTTTATCATTCATAGAATATCTTGGGAAGGGACATTGGCTCCAGCAATTCATTTTTCTTTGACTTTGCATCTGATACTGGAGTTTGTCAATAAGCACCCAAGAGGCCTTTGAGGAGTTTCTGTATTAATCTATTATGGGAAGGGTTCTTAAACCTCAGTACTTAAGGAACCATTTGAGGATCTTATAGTAATAAATACTTCTGGATAACACACCAGATCTATGAATTCAGAAACTCCTGGAATAGAGCTAAGGAATCACTCAACAGATGATTATATTGTAGTCGGTCTTCAGTCCACAGTATGAGGAACACTACCTAATATAATATTTCAGTGAAAACTACCTCCCAGTGGCTTATGTTCTTTATCACTGGAAGAAGCTAGAAGTCATAGTCACAATAATACATCCCACTTACTGGATCAATCATTATCTCCTTAGAGCTGTAGATGAAACAAGATTACAGACAACTTGTGAACATCTGCTTACGACCTACTGAATATCTGATCCTAACTTCAGAAAGATATAATATTAAAATGTACATATGGTTTTAACTGTATCCATGAGGTCAATAATTTGGACAAAATCTAGTTAAAGGCTGAATACACACTGAAAGAAGCAGTCTCTCATATGTCTCTCTCACTGCTGCTATCCATTTATACCCTATTCATTTCTCACCTATAAACTGAGTTAGCAGGAAATCAAGGTTAAGGAGAAATCAAAGGAACAGGGAAGAAACTTAATTCATCTAAATTTTATGACTTATTAACAACTAAAAAAAATCTGATGATAGGGAAGATTGGAATGAATAGCTAAAATGTTATTTTTAGACTATCTGTGAATTTCATTTGCTCTCATTACCACAAATGATGAAAAATTAGCTGTCAGAAATTTCAAAGCAAGAAAGCAGAACATCATAGAAACAGGAATTAATCAACTAACCATCTTTTGGAACATTTTTTTTCTCTGCTAGAATTCTTCAGGTACTATGATGAAGATAACAATACCATATTTCTTCACGGTATCTTACATATTTTCTTATAGAAAAAAGGATGAGTTGTGGTGACCAATGACACTTACTGAAAAAAGCAAACTTTTGTTCCTGGGCCCTAATTTTATTTACTGAAAGAAAACCCTATGAGTGATTCACAGGGCTCAGGAGAATTCACTTTTATCTTTACAGCCCAAAATGTACAGATAACTTGTTTGTAAATAACTTGCCAGGATCACAGTCTCAGCTGGGATACTGTCTTAGTTTATTTTGATAACCGGAATTATAACCTCTTTACAACTGGGAAGCGGTGATAAATGGTGCTGTAATTATTCTTCAACAACTCCATAAAACTGGCATCCTGCTACGCATTTGCATGGGTTTCATATAACAAAACATGGAAGTCTTTCTTTTTAAAGGGCTCCAAAATTTCCTGCAACAGATTTACAAACTGTTTTATTCCTCTTATTACACAGTTGTTTTTGCCTAGTATGTAGAATATATAGAATATATAGACATCTAACAATACAGGCAGTCCCTGACTAAATGACAGTTTGACTCACCATTTTCTAACTTTACAATGGTACAAAAGTGGTATGAATTCAGTAGAAACTGCATTCAAATGTTAATCTTTTCCCAGGCTAGTGATGTGGGGTGGGATACCTACCTCTCATGCTGGGCAGCACCAGCTAGCCACTGTTTCCATTCAGCCATGCTACCACAAGGGTACACAGCCAATACACCTACAACCATTCTGTACACATACAAATATTCTGTTTTTCACTTCCAATACAGTAGTCAATAGATTTCATGTGAATAGTCAATACTTCATTATAAAGTAGACTTTGTGTTAGATGATACTGCCCAACTGCAGGCTAATGTGAGTGTTCTGAGTGTGTTTAAGGTAGGCTAGGCCAAGCTACAATATTTGTATGTTAGGTGTATTAAATGCATTTCCAACTTACAGTATTTTCAACTTATGATGGATTTATAAAGACATAACCCCATTGTAAGTCAAAGAAGATATGTATAGAATTAAAAATTAGTGCATACCTATTCAATGTCACAAAACTACATCCATTATTATTTACATAAATTTACATTTTATTTACTACCAAAATTGCTATTTACACTTCTAACATAGAGAGTTAGATTTTTAAATATGTCGTGAAACTCTGATATGTTAGTCACTTTACAGTACAGAGTGCACTTATACACACGTCCTTAAAGGGACTATGAATCGACTTTTTTTCTTCATTGTAACACTACACTGTCTCAACAGTCGCTGTATTACTTAAGACTGTAAAATAATCTCTGGAAAATACACATTCTTCACCATTGAAGACGGACTAATGAGAGCTTGAATATGCTCCTTTTGTGTTCAAATTTAAAGTCTTCACCCCCATCCCAGCCACTTTCCAGGCCTTCCCTTTAGGACCACGGAAAGCAAAACTGGAGCTGTTTAAACTTGGAACCAAAGAAAGAAATTAAGAAGCTGAGCTAGATTTAATTATCTATTCAGAGTACATTGCCTATAGTGAATTGTGTTTAAGAGTATCAGTCTTTTTGGGTTTGAAACATTTGTTTGGTCTCTCAAAAGGACCTGCTTTGTAGATCTAAGGCACTTGTAATTTTCCAGCTGGGTTCTTGGTTTGCTTAGCTAATTCTGTGGGTCCCAGTGTGCAGTCCACACCTGAAAAGGGGGAGTTTTCAATGTTGTGGTTTATTAACCAGGTACTTTCCATTCACTCAGTTAACAATTAGAAAACAGAAAAAAAGAGAGAGAGAAAGAGACAGACAAAGCCTCCTACTTGTTTTTTTACTCCAAATATGGAGATGGAAACTATTAAACAAATAAGGAGAGGGGAAACTCCCGCATATTTCACCTTGACCTGGCTGGACTGGTCTGATGCCTGTAAGAGGAGGGTACCCTATGAAAGACGTCGGGCAGGCAGCTAGTGGAAAAATGAGAGGTCAGACTTTACCACAGGGAACCACTCCTGCCCCTAGAGGAAAAAGAAAACCATCACTGTGTCTCAGATTGGAAACAGTGCCTTGTTTTCAATCCGGGGGACTGGGTTCCCTCCCTCGGCCTAGAGTGGTAGTGACAGGATCCCAGGAGGCGTGCGGCTTCTCCGATAGTTGCCCAGCTTAATACCCGCTCCGTTTTTGAGCTTAAATTTCTGAGCTGCAAGCGGGCAGAAACGCCCTCTCTCCTCCTCTCCTTAGCTTCTCTCTCTCGCTTCGCCGCACTTTGTAACTTTTTTGTTCCGTTTATTGGAAAGGTGACGCTTAAGGTCAAAAGACCCACTGTTACTAGCAAAACCCAGAGCCACCACCAGACCTTGGGAAGAACAAGGCTGTTCAGCGCAGGGCTCAGACTCGGAGAGGAGAAGGAGGCGCGAGAAATTTCAGCTAGCAGCTCCGGGTATGGCCTCTGCGGACTGGACCAATTCTCCAAGTGTTGGGGAGATGCCGGACGGTCTCGGGGTGGGGTAAAGGGTGAGCTCCTAAATCTGCAAGCAAAGTTGGCAGCGCGCACCCGCGGAACAGAGGGTGTTGGGGGCGGGGAGAGGCCCCCATGCTCTACTTTGTATGCTGCAACTGCCGGGCAGTATCTCGGAACAAAGGAGCGCAGAGTGCCCGGGTGAGAGGCTGGGGTTTGTGCGCAGCTGCCATTAGTACTGAGCGAGTCTCCATACTGGCTAGGGGAGCGTTGGGGTGTAGGGATTCGGCGAGGAGGGGAAAAGGGAACAGGGGGAGCGATTCTTGTTGCGCAGCTACGCATCAGGAGCTCTTGTTAACGGTGGGCATGACAACTATCAGAGCCAAGGGGGAGAAAAAGAGCTGGAGTGAGCAAAACAAAGAGCGAGTGTGGGCCGCGGTGACTTCATGCTTCACCAATGTCCCGCCCACGCTGCTCCGAGCTGTTGCTGCTGCTGCTGCCGCCGGAGCCGCCGCTGCGCCTGCAGGCGGCCGGGGCGAGGCGCTGGGTAGCGTGGGGCGGTTTCCTAGCAACTCGCGGCCCCGAGCGCGCCCTGCTATCAGCACTTCGCAAGCCCCCCCACCCGGGGGCCGGAGCAGGACCACTGCTCCCCCGCCCCTAGCCAGCCTCGCTTCCCTCGCCTCCCCGCGGGGTGCACCCCAGAGTGCGCCAGCTACCCGGGTTCTGGACGGCGGGACGCCGTGAGCCGCACACTGGGGCCAGAAGGACGAGGGCACGAAGCTCCCGCCCCGCAAGGCCGGGCTACTGCACCCTCGCGGAACCTCCCCTCCTGTGCTAGCGGCGGTGCGCTCCACTCCCGGCCAAGCGGGGAGCTGCTATGCCTCGCTGTGTGTCTGCGGGCGCCGGCGGGGGCTTCTAGGTGCTGCCGGAGCCGTTTCCCCTAGCTGCTGGCACCCCGCGCTTCCTCCCTCGGCAGCCAGGACATTGCCGCTTTGACTTTGCCCGCCGCTCAGCTGAGGAGGCTGCAAAGCTGTAACTAAGTGGAATTGGCCTCCCTGCCCACCTGTGGAAGAAGCTCGCGCTGATTGATGCGCCATCGACTTTTTTCCCCTTCGGCCTCGCTGGCGTCCCCTCCCACAGATGCAGCATCACCCAGTGATAGTACTTTAGGCTGGTTTTTCCCCCAGGCTTCGGGCTTTGTTTGGGTTTGATTCTGTTTGGCTGTTCACTAAGCTGATTTATGCAGCAGAAGCCCCATCGGCTGGAGAGAAACAAAAGCTCTTTTCTTTGTCCCAGAGCGGGCTGCTGAGCCTTCGCTCGCGTCGCCGCCCCGGGCCATTGACCGTCAGAGGAGGTGCTTCTTGCGGAGATCGCGGGACCCGCCGAACCAAGCTGGCAGGGCCTCGGGGGCCCTGAGATGCCAAGCGGTGTCCGGGCCAGCGTACCTGCACCGCTTGCTGCGAGCCGCAGCGTCCGCCTGCTGGGCCTGCGGGAAACGTCCTAGCGACACTTGGCCCGCGGGCCCCGAGGTGCGCCCGGGAGTCGCCAGCGCGCATCCGGATAGCAGCCAGGCGGCGGGCGCGGTGCGGGCTGCTTTTGCATTATGTGCCGCTCCGCCCTGGCTTTTTTTACTGCCGCATTTGTCTGCCTGCAAAACTGCCGGCCAGGTCCTGCCCCATTCCTTCGGGCGGCCTGGGTGTTTTTAGTTGTTCTTGGACTGGGCCAGAGTGGTAAGTTGTTTTGTTTTCTTTTGTTTTCTTCTCTTCCCCAAAGGTCTTGGGCTGTGACGAAGAACATCCTGGCCAGGTAAGTGGCCCAATGTCAGCTTCCATTTGCCCTGAGAACTTCAGAAGGGCGGGTGTGTGGCAGCGTCCTCCATTCAGGCGGCCAGAGGGAGGCCAGGTGTCAAGTATTTCCGCCCCGGAATGACAGCAATAACTAATTGTACTAGGAGACTCTGTGTGTTGCTCCGGGGTTTGGAGGAAGTAGTAATAGAATGGAAGTTTGGAAGAGTGGAAGGTCATATTTACATAAGCAAATTTAGGGGTTCTGCTCCATCCTTAAAGGCATCCTCCTTGAAGGCATCGTTGAGGATGTCCCCCATCTTTCTGCCTGTGGATCCACCTATCACTAGCATTTGATTCAAGGCTCAGGGTACATTGGTAAAAATGGAGTGAGTTTTCTGTTTTGAGTCCATGAAAGAAGAGGATGGTTGCATTCAAGTTTCTTCTATCATAGTGCTCAGCCCGAATGAATTAAACACACTTGGAAAATATTCTTTAAGCTTTAAAAAACAAAAACAAAAACAAAAAAAAAACTAGCTAATTAATCCCTCAGTCAGATCAGCCCCTGAGACTGAGACCCTGAGACAGAAACCTAGACCAGGACTGACAGCTTTCAATTCAGGCAAGCCACTTCTATCAGAATTGCCTTGATTTGGAAAGGATACTTCTTTATAATGTATATTGTTCTTATTTTACAAATGAGGAGAGTATCTCCCATCCTAAATCACAAGAAAAGCTCAGGTCAAATAGCGTATGAAAAGGTGTGTTGGCTCTTTTGAATTACAAGCAAATTTAAGGTGGCTGTACTGGATTGTTAGCAAACAGTAAAACATACAGTAAATAATAGTAGTAATCATCAATTTGGGATGAGTTCTTCTTGGTTTTAAATATAGGCCAAACATTTATTTTTGCTAATGCAATGAGTATTGCCAATTAAAAACAATTTTGCTTTACCTGTGTTTGGTCATCAAGCCCTTAATTTCTCTTAGCACCTTTATCTGACCTCTCCTGTTGAAGTAGAGTTGTAATTGTTTTGTAGACTAAAATTTTCCCTTATGCTTTGAATTGATGTGCCATGTTTCTGCCTGAAGCTAATAAAAATGATCAAGTCATAATCTTGTAGAGTTTAACATGGAAACATCCAGCTAGTTTCACTCATTTGTTGCACATGTAGTAGTCTAATGTTTGTTTCAAAGGGAGATTTACCCATTTATGTGAAATGAGAGCAATTAGAGTAAATTTTTATCTTGTGGTTATTTTTTGGCTTATATGTTTATATCAAAATAAGTGAAATTTGAAGGCAAAGGAAATAGTAACATTCATTATCAATTATCTCTTCAGTGGAACTATCCATTGATTGCAGATTTTCCACTGAGTATAATTCCATCTTGTGTTAATATGTGACAAAGTATTTTTCTACATTTAGTAAACACGCACACATATAACACAAGAGTAAAATGATCAAGACGGTATCAGCAAAGTATATTTTGTCCCCAGTACACAGACAAAAAAGTGCTACTTGCCTCTAGAATTTACTACTAATAACAGTACTTTAAAAATATTTATCGTGCTTGTAAAGATCAGTCAAGTTCTCATGTAATAGCATTGTATTTCCATCCAAATGACTATAAGTCTTTTGAAGAAAATACTATGAATGGGCTCCCTTGCACCTGCAGTTGTGAAAAGGGAATGCTTATCTGAAATCAGAACAAGGCATCCTTTTCCCAGTCGCTGTCAATATACAAAGGTTTCTGATGTATACTGGTTTGCGTTGCAGTTAAAATCATGCAAAAAATTTAAATTATAGCCAGTACAACTCAGAAAATTAGAGATCAGCGTAAACTGTTGTACTTTCATGATATAGCTACAAGTCTCAAATTATATGTCTTCACAGTGCAAATTAGATGCTTAAAGCAGAATAGAAACTTAGGTATCAGTTACAAAAGAAATCTTGTTCCCTTGCTCAGTAGTTTACACCAAGGAAATGTTGAGGGCAATAAAGCCATACACAAGGAACCATAAACTGCACAACATAACTTTGGGTTTAAGTTTTGAAGTAGGATTTATAGGTCCCAAATACAGAGTGGACTTCTAATAATGAATATATGGTGAGCAAGGGGGATGTTGGTAATAAATCTGACCATTTTTCTGATCTAGAAAAATGTTTTTCAACTTTCCCTGGTGGAAATCACCGACAACTAGAGAAACAATAACAGTATAAAATGGTTAATGAGTAACTGGAAAACACTAAAGAATACTTGGTGGTTAATATTTGAAGAGTTAATGTAGCAACACTATTATTTCTACATTTGCTCACTTTGACAGGTTAAAAATCTTTTTTTACCTATATTTTTATATAGCAATTTAAGAGTGACAAATTTCAGAAATTACCATTTATTTTTAAAGAAGTGTTAACTATTAGGGCAATGAAATTTCACCTTCTGTGCATAATCAACTATTTATTCTGTTAAGTAACAATCAGCTAGATGAGCATTGTTTTGTAACTGTAATATTATTTTACCTCAGAACATATTTCATATCACAAGTGTTCTTGGATTTCTTTATACTTACCTAAAGTAAGAGGATTTTTAAGAGAATCAAGGCTTCATTTTTAGAAGTCCAGTCTTCCAAAAATATTTGTACAATAAGCATCCAAATTAATTCTATCTTAAAGCAACTGAGACACTTTCTGATAAAAAAAAAAAAAAGTTTGTGCTGTATATAAAAAGTCTTTGTGCTGTATATGAAAGCAAAAGAACTGATTATGATTTGGAAAAATTCCCGTGCCCCCAAATAGCTCCTTCACCTGTTAACAAATTATCAGAAATTTCACCATGTAATGGATTTCTTTGGATTAAGTACGGTATTGACAGTAGGTTTCTTTTAATTTTTAACTTTATATTTGGAAATTTTCAAACACATACAGAAGCAGAGAAAATGGTATAAGGAATCACCTTACACCCATCACCATGCTTCATCAACTATCAACTCAGGGCCAACTTTTTCATCTCTTCCCCTACTCATTTCATTTCCTTCCCCCAAAAAGATTATTTTGAAGCAAATTTCATATCATTTCATCCTAAAATATTTCAGTAAATCGAAGTACTACTGGAGAGAAACACACTATCATTTGTCTCACAGCATGAATTTTTGAGCTGAAATTTAGGGCTACAGGAATGTTTACTATGTTTAAAGGAAGAAATGCAGAAGTGAGGGAGGAAGCAAAGACAAAGATAGTTTCAACCATGTACTTTTCAATGATTCTATTATGGCTGCATTGAAAATATTTCTCTTAAAACTATGCATATGTGACAGCTTTTTGGTATGCATGAATATGAAAAAGAAAAAAATAGCATGACTAAATCTACTTCCCCAGACAAATGTCAATTATTTTATCCCAATGGAATCACAGGTATAACTTGTTTTGGGTTTCAGTTTTAAGGATTGCTCCCCCTATCTCTGGAATCATCAGTTTTTCTCCTCTATACAGGACCATTTGTAGCACATGCATATCCATACATGTTGCAATATCTCTCATCTTCTACTTCTCACTCTCCTCTTTAGCAAAATCCTTGAAAGAGTTGTCCATTCTTGCTGTCTCCAATTCTCCTCACCTTCTCTTGAATCCATTGCAGTCAGGCTTGTGTTAGTCACCTCTGCAGTTGTACCATCCTGTTCAGATCCCAGTGCCCTCCCTGTTGTCACAGCTGATAGCCAGTTTATAGTTTTCATCCTGCTAGCCTATCACCTGTCAGTGGGTTGACACTGTTGACCACTCCCTCCTTCAAAACACTTCTTTCCTTGACTTCCTGAACCCACATTCTCTTGGTTTAAGCTCCTTCTTGGTCTCTGATGTTGGTTCTTCCTCCTGTCCCAGCTCTAAATGTCAAAGTGGCTGAGGACTCAGTCCTCAAACTTTCTTTACTAGGTATATACTGAGACTTCAGATGGACTAATGCAGTCTTGGGCCTTAAATACCGCTTGTATGCCAACAATTCCAGTCCTGACCCTTCTCTGATCTCCAGAGGGCATAGCAAGCTGCCTATTGGGCATCTCCACCACATGTCTAAAGGCAAAAGCAACCCTAATGTAGTCAAAACCAAACATCCAATTTTCTCCCCCAAGCTTGCTTCTTTCATACTCTTCCTCATCTCACTAAGTGATCAGCCACACTTCCAGTAGTTCAGAGTAATACTTTGGTGGCATCCTTGATTTCTGTTTCTCTCACATTCTATAGCCCTTTTACCACCTCCACTGCCACCACCCTGGTCCATGCATTTTTTGCTTGAACTCTTGAATGACTACCAAACTGGCTTCTCTGCTTCACAGCGCAGCCAGACTTACCTTTTTAAAATGTGCCTTGGGTTCTATCACTCCTCTCCTCAGAACTCTACATGGTTTCTCATTTATCTCAAATTGAAGGCCAAGTCTTTATATGGTTTCCATGATCCTAATGACTTCCTGACCTCACCTCCTTATCTTCTTTTCCTCTCTCACTCTGTTCCAACAACACTGGTCCTTGCTATACCTTGGATGTACCATGCATGATACTACCTCCAATCTTGAACTCACTGTTCCTCTGCCTGGAATGTGTTTCTATGAGATATATTTCTGATTCCCTCTCCCTTAGTTCTTCCAGATGTCTATTCGAATATTATCTTATCAAAGAGGCCCTCTCTGTCCTCCTTATCAACACTGTCTAGTGCCTTACCCTGCATCTTTTTTTTCTTTTATATATTGTAGCATCCCTGATATATTATGTATTTGTTTACTTTCTTTCTCTCTTGCTCCCAACCCAGCAACTACAATTATAGCTGATAAGGGAAGGTACTTTGCTCTCATTCTAGTTATGGAAATGCCAGTTATGTAAAAGATGCTCAATACATATTTGTTGAATGAATGAAAAATGAATAAGTAAATTTCTTCTCAGTTTTGTCATCACATTGATTCTCTGTTCATTCTAAGACAGGGCTTCATTTATTTTCTATCATCCTCTCTAATCTTTGTAACAAACAGATGAACTGAAGAATCAAGTTCCACTATATTTATTAGATAATAACAGAATCTTCTTCCAGAAGAAAAATAAAGGTATTTCTATATTTTGTAAAAACATGAAAAAGTTGCCTAATAAGCCAATTTTGCTGTGATTTTTTTTGTCCATTCACATTTGATAAAAGTTGAATTAATCTTGTAAACTCTTTTTTTTTTTTTTTTTTTAAATATACCATATCTTCAAGTGGTGGAACCATATATACAGGACTCTAAAAAGTAGGACTGACCAGGGGCACCTGGGTGGCTCAGTCAGTTGAGCATCCAGATATTGGTTTCAGCTCAAGTCATGATCTCAGGGTCCTGGGATCAAGCCCCCTGTCGGGCTCTGTGCTCAGCAGGGAGTCTGCTTGAGGATTCTCTCCCTCTCCCTCTGCCCCTCCCCCCCCACTTGCACACATACTCTCTCTCAAATAAACAAATAAATATTTTTAAAGAAATAGGACTGAACAGATATAAAAGAATTATCTCTGAATAATTTTAACAGCTGATAATTTTTCCAATGTATGTTTAAGTTTTAAAGATAAATAATTTATTCATGAACATATACAACTGGTAAACTAATTAAGCCTTGATTAGACCAAAACCAAAATTAGTTAGTAATTTTAATGAACAAAGGGGAGTTGGGAGGTATTATTTAGGACAGTAAAGGTCATCTTTGAATAGGTTTTAATATAGGCAATAACAAGATAGGTACGATAATCAGTTTTCATTCCAATTTTTTTTGTGAGGCATGAGAAATACCATGATATAGCAACACTATATTGCCTTTCAATTTTCCTATTTCCCATTTTGAATGAACCTTCCTTAAAACAAATAAAGTATTTCAGGTAATATGGTCTTTGTTGCTCAACAGTTTAGAGCCTTTTCTGCCACATCTGTTAAATTTGACCTATCCAGGTATAAACAGTGGGGTGTTAAATTCCTCACTTTGTTTACCAGCACCCCCCCCCACAGTCACTATTGTTCACTAGTTGGGTGTCAGAGGGTATTGTTTTGATCTAAGTTTCTTTAGATTCTAACAAACAGGAGACAGTCCTCTGCAGGGACCATCAGTTTTCTTGAAAAGTAATAAACTATTTGCCTTGTTATGTAGTCTTTCTCTTGTTTGTACTTAATAAGCTCAGATGCTCAAAGTATCTCCCTTGAAAATGCCTGTTGTATAGCATTCTGTCATTTAAAAGATGTCCTTTTGCTGGTTTGGTGAGTCTCACTGAGTAAGTGGTATAAAAATGGTGTTATTTGTGATATTATTGAATCTTACCTTACCAAACTGACATAAGGAAATAGTCTTTTTATATGTTCATCAAATAACCTAACAACATTCATAACCAGCCCTGTACAGTATATGCTTAAGTCCTTCTTGGTCCTCAGAACTAGTCCCTGTTGCAGCCCAAGACTACATTTAGAGTTCTGCCAGCATGAGAATGCTGAGCCCTATGTATCTTCTCCAATTATGTATGAAATGCATCCTGTAAGCTGTATGTTGATTATAAAATAAAAACAGCCATAGAAAAAAATAGTATTTTATGATGGTTCATATTGCATTTTATTAAATTGAAAAATTAAATTACTAAGCTTAAGTAGGTGACCTAATTATTAATCTCTAAAAATGTCACTTTCCCAATTATATCCTAAAGAAGTCATGTAAATGTGATTTCTACATGTAGTGGAAAGAAAGTATAATGCTCACATCATGTAACAAACACTTGGGTAGCTCTCACTCTATACCATTCACTGATCTAACTGATTCACCATATTAATTTTATTTTCATACTAATACTATAAGAGAGGCAGAATTATCATCTTTGTTTTAGAGGTGATGAAACTGAAGCACAGAGGACATAATTTGCTCAAAGTCATCTAGCTAGTAAGTAGAAGAGATGAAATTTGAACTCTGTTTTGTTGCCTCCTACCTTCTTCAAAAAATTTCTGGATGTTGCTCTAAGTTATACATTCACTGTGACTGTCAGATGAGAGAGGACCTTCACACACTCCTGCGGGGTCCTACACTGTAACAATGTTACCGGCACAGAATAACTACAGATGGGAATATACTGATTTGTAAATCGGGGGCATAATCAGAGCGTACCTCTTGTGGGAGCTCCCAAATGCTCTCAACTCATCTTAAATACATCTCACGATGGTTAGTTTCCTGTCATAGTGACAATGGAAAGAAGACGTCTGGCTTTACGGGAGTAACCTGGAATGTAACTGTGCCTCACACAGGATTTCCAGTGTGTTACAGATGTGTATGACTTGTGGTTATGAGAGAGAAAGAAAAAGAGACTGATCTACTAAGTATTTGGTAACCCATTCAGTCAAAAGTGTTCAAAGGGAAAAAATCATGGTGTATGAGTCAGACTACTGATCATCATAGGACTTGTGACATTCCCAGCTGCTTGGAGCTACTCTATTATAGCTTAATACTTTATACTGTTTAATATATTCACATTATTTTGTCTCCATGAATTTTTACTAAAGTAGGTAATTCTTTGGCTATTAAATGTTTGCAGTGATTAGCCATGTTTAGCAGTATTGGTTATTTAGAGCATGTCCAGTATATTTATTCAAGGAATAAACTGTTATGCTTTCTTCAGGCATAAGTTTTTGCTGTTGATTTTTTTTTTTACAGTTTTATAATTTTATTTAACAGTCAGTAGTTAGTTTTCATCCATATTGACTATCTATAGAGTTTTGAAAGCTGTGACAGGTACATGGGTAACCAGCAATATAGAGCTTATTTAGTGAATCTTCATCCTTACGTGTTCTGGACAACCAAATACACATTCAGTGTAGGACATTCCTTATTCCTTTGACCCAGACAGCTCTGTTGAGCCTGGTGGCAATGCACACATCTGGAGTTACCTTTTCCTTCATGGAAAATTTCCAGGCACTCTTTGAGTGCCTGAGGGGCATGGTTCTTAAAGTCTACTCCATGGATGCACTTGTGAATGCCCTTAGTGTACTTCCTGGTCACCATCTCATTAAGGGCAGAACAGCCCTTCTTATCCTTGTCACTCTTCTTTGAGGGAGCCATCCAAGGAACACAGGGATTATGTCCCTTCAGGCAGAAGTTTGATGCTGAGCCATCAAAGGCTCTACCTAAGCACTAGGAATACAGTAGAGAGCAAAAAAAATCCCTGCTGTCATCATGCTTACATTCTAATTGAAGAGGACAAATACATGTATTATGCATGTGCTTATATGTATATATAAACATGTATATGATACAATATGTTATATATATTTTATTATATATGATATGTATATGTCATATATATACACATACGGGTAAAAAGAAGGAAAAACAGAGAAGAGTGGGAAATCATCCTGAGAGAGACTGAGACAGGCTGCTATTATATATGAGAGTCAGAGCAGGCTATTTTAATAAGAAGATATTAAACTTCTTAAACTTTTTCTTTCTACAGTCCACTTACGGCATTTCACAATCTTTCCTATGGTTCAGCTCCTCTAAAAAGGAGGGGAAAGATATGTTAGGATTTCCAAGTTGATAACAGTAATAGGAATTTTCTTCTCCTTTGCTATTAACGGTGATCAAATTCTCACTTATGGCTAGGAAGAGAAGAGATGTAAGGTACTGAAGGGGTGACAAGATGATAAATAAGTGGCTGAAACTAGGTAAGATGTTTAAAGGAAAATGGAGATTTTTGTTTTTTTTAACATCACCTCTTCATCCATAATCGTTTCTCAGATTTATCTCCTCTTTTTAATGCTGCTAAAGTAGAGAAAGCCTGAAATATCCTTCATTTTATGAGCTTCCTAACTGATCTCTATCATTTCAAATCTTTGTCCACACTTTTCCTTTCTACTCAGAACCTTCTATGGCTCCTAGTGTCTTCAGGCTGTTCCACATGGCAGACAAATTCCTTCCAGAGCATCTCATGACTAACCCTCTGAATTCTTGTTCATGTCCCATTTCCACACCCACTTGTGACCTACTTAAGAGAGAAACTGTGGGGCACCTGAGTAGTGCAGTTCGTTGAGCAACCGACTCTTGGTTTCACCTCCTGTCGTGATCTCAGGGCCCTGATCTCAGGGTCTTGAGATCCAGCCCCACATTGGGCTCCACACTCAACATGGAGTCTGCTTAAGACTCTCTCTCACTCTTTCTCTGCCCCTCTTCCTTGCTCTCTCTCTCTTAGATAAATAAATAAATCTTTAAAAAAGAGAGAGAGAAACTGCCTTTTGGCTCTGTGTCTCCAATGCCTGGCACACAGTAGGTCTTAATAAACTATTTGAAATAAATGACTCCTGAGTGAGGTGGGGCTAATAGTGATTAGCTTAAAATTGGGTATCTAAGCAAATAAGCCACTTTAGCTCTAATCCTCATTAGAATTTGAACTTTAAGAAATACAGTTTTCTTTTAAAAGTGAGTTCTACTATAAAAGTTTTAATGCCATAAAATACACTTGTTTCTGCTTTCTCAGTCCACTCCAGAAAGCAGGTTCTTGGTTTTATAGGCGAATCTTTATCAGAGGTCAAAATAGAAACTTCATATTTTTTAATCTACTTTTTATGAAATTGTTTTCCTTTTGAATTTCTGTGATAATTATTGTTATTGTTGATAATTAAGTATAAAAAATAATCCAGATCCTTTACCCTCAATCTGTATTTTAAAATTGATTTCTATTTAGATTATACAAACTGGAATTTATCATCATTTAACCAAATACTAAAAATGGTATTGAAGACAGACTATTCTAATCCATTTAATCATTACTCATTCAGATTTTCTTAAAACATCTATAGCTTTATGTCAGGCACGGTTCTGGGTTCTGGAGTTAAAAGAATAATAATAGTTAACATTTGTGAAGTATTTTCTGTATGCCAGGTACCTTTCTGTACATATGGTATAAAAATATATCCTTTAATGCCCACAACCCTCTGAGGTATGTGCTCTGATAATTCCCATTTTATAGTCAGGCAGACTACTTAAAGAGATATCGAATAACTTCTTCAAGATCTCTTAGCTAATTAGTAATGTGACTCTACACCCTCAATCATCATTACAGACTGTCTTCCAGGGGTAAGAAGAGTCCGTGCTCTGGCCCTCCCCACAGGCAAGTTATCCATGCTGTCTGACTATTCAGAGTCTTCAGTCCCCTTCTAGATCATCTCCAGAATTCTTTGCCCAAAGAGCCCCAAATTACTTTCAGGGCCATCCTGTGGGTAGACTGTGCCACCCGTATGCCAAACTCCAAGAGAGGAGAAGTAAACAGCTTGGAAATGCAGCTGGAGTGTCCATGCTGGTAAGTGATGGGCTAATTGCAATGCAGAATAAAACTAGAAGAAAGAGAAGAGGAGCAGGTCAGGGGCTAGAGGGGCAACACTTTACACACTGCCAAGCTGCCAAACAGAAGTCTAAAGAGTCTGAAATTTTAAATTCAACCTAGCCTTGTAGCATATTATCAATGTATATTTATCAAGATAAGAAAATACAACTTATTTTATTTAATGATTTCTTAGTCTGGGTTGTATCTATTAAATATTTAGTCGCATTAGGCCCTCCACCATTTTTACTTTGCTTTGGGCCCTAAAAAAGTTAAGGACAGACTTGTCTAGTAATTTATGTATTACTTTAGGGAGAGTGACAAACAGTGAAAACACCAGTGCTTATTGCATAAGAAAAACCACCTCATGCCAAGGTGCTTTTATTTGTTAGTAACTAAATGCCTTTTGGTAAACTCTAAGATGTGAACAGATTACACTGAATCCTATTTTCTAGCAAAGAGTGTTACAGTAAAAGTCTAGTGTATGCATATTTTTAATTTAGTTTTTCCTTTTTATTTCCTCTTATTAATTTAAAATATGTCACAGAAAGGAACATTTTACTGACTTGAATTAGCCAAGCTTGGTTTAATTATTCAGCTGTCATATATTTAATATCTGTAAGTGAATGAATAGGTAAAATAAACATTTCCATACTGCTTTCATGGATTAAAGGCCTATTTTTCATTTTGAAAATCAATCTTAGTGTGACATCCTTTCTGTTTTCAGAGTAAGTAAGTTAGTATAATTTACATATCAAAGAATAATGGAAGTCAAAATGGTTTCCCCTGGGGTTTTAAAATTTAATTAAAATAGTCCTACCTTTCAACAAAAGTACTGGGATCAATTCAAGCTAGGAAACGACTAATATTAAACAGATTTCTTAAAATTACCTTCCCAAGATGCCTGGGTGGCTCAGTCGGTTAAGCATCTGCCTTCAGCTCAGGTCTTGATCCCAGGGCCCTGGGATCCAGTCCCATATGTCCCACAAGTCCCACATCAAGCTTCTTGCTCAGCAGGGAGCCTGCTTCTGCTTTTCCCTCTGCCTGCTGCTCCCTTGCTTATGTGCTCTCTCTCTCCCTTTCTTTCTCTCTCTGACAAATAAATAAAGTCTTTAAAAATAAATAGGTAATTAAAATTACCTTCCCTTAGTTATTTTTTAAATGTTCCCAACTAAAATTAGTTTAGGAAATAAGAATAAGATCATTAAATTAGAATTGCAATGTTAAATTATAGCAGTCTTATTGTATATATACTCAAGATGATTTTTAAAAATGCTTTTGAGTGCTTGTTATTCAAAGTACTAAATGTTCATATTTTAAAACAACATTTAAGGTTTTAAAAAGTGGTCTTTCATGAGAATCTTATCAATGAGCCAACCATCATTACTATAGTGGTTTTGGAGATGTGTTATCTCTCTTTCCCAGGTGTTTTTATTATTTTGTTTTACTTTATTTTGTTTTAATCAAAAAATACTGTTACATTTATCAAAGACAGAGTCTGTTGACATTACAGGTCCGTACTGGTGCAGTTTGATTTAGAAAACTGCCTCTCAAAATCACAGTCCCCGGGTTGTATGGAGAAAGGAAAAGTACCTAGCCAGGGGCTAGTTCAAACCAAAGTCCATGGGAGAGACCAAGTTTAGAAGTAGAGGGAAAGTCTGGTAATGAAGGCAGGAAGATGAAAGACAAGGAATGTCAGCTCTGAAGAAATAAATGTACCAAATATGTCTTATTAGGGATGTGAAGTGGGCAGTGGCTTTTGGCCAAGGATGTTTTGATGTTTTGCAAGGTTTGGGACCCAACTTGCTTTTATGATAGAAAAAGTTGTTATTTCAAGATATACCATGGTAAAGTGCAGCCACAGTTGAGGTACCGTTTGTTCCACATATACATATGGTACCAAGGTCCTATCGTTTGAATTGAACCACAAACATATTCCCAGCTACAAACATTTTTCCTGATTTCAGTAGCGAGCATTATATTTAGTATAATTCCCTAGTAACTGTGACAGATACTGTGTAGAGAGAGGAGCTGGGTGGAAAGCTTCTTCCTTATGGAATGAGGGATTACCACTATGCTCCAAAGCAGATTGAGTATTATGAGGTTGAACAAAGAAAATAACTAAAAGAAAAATTCAAAATTCTACAAGATTAGGCTGACAGTGGCTGCCTTAAGGAATGCGAAACTAGGAAATGTCTTTCCTTATTGCCAGCTTGCAAGGAAGCTGGACTGGCTGCGCCTAGTGGTGTAAGGTATTCATGGACAGCAGTAGAACAAAGAATGTAAGAAAGTTTTGGGGTGTGTAGGAATTGCTGCAGAACTGGCTGTTCTAGCTGGAAACAAAGAACTCACTGTAGCAGAACTGTATTATTGGCAGAAAAAAATAACCTAGCTGGCCTCTTTTTTAGTACAAGGCTTACCTCCCAAGGTGTTGCTCTATTGTCTTTGTGTGCATTTCTTCAGACTTCTATTGAATTTATTGAATTGAAGATGAGAAGAACATAATTTGCAAAAGAAAACCCTCTAGAAACAATAGATGGGAAGTTCCAAGGGAATTCATTTGGAAGATAGTAACACTGAAAAAAAAAAAAAACCCTCAGGAAGAGAGTTCCAAGAGAAGTCATTTAGAGGATAGTAACACTGAAAAAAACCCTCATGAGGAGAGTAAGTTTCAGACATTCTGAATTTTGGTTAAAAAGGTCCCTTTTGATGAGTGTTTCAACCATAATTATCTAGAACTAGAGTCTTAAAGTGAGGGCCAAAGTAATATAATCACGGTGCCTAACCTCTGAAGTTGGTAACGGATACACAAGGACTAAATGTTACTAGTACCAGTGTCTAGTTCAAAGGATGTAGCATGTTTGATGCCTCTTGAAGAATCCAAAGCCACATAATGCTTGGTGACATTTCATGGGACAGTGATGGGATGGGGGAGGGGACTGGGTTCCTGAGCATGTTCTGAGCCCTGCTGAAGGCAGCACAGCACAGCTGGAGAACGAGGCCAGTGCTCCCTGCGAGGGTGCACACGGTCTTGATATACATGTCCAGGACTAACCCTTGACTACTCGGCGGTCAGCATAGCATTGATGCCACAGGTCAATGCTCTCTGAGAATAGGGTGACAGACTAGATTATCTGGTGATAGACTTGTTAGGGGCAGAAACTGATTTACAGGACTTATGAAAAGTCAGATAACAGGGGCACCTAGGTGGCTCAGTTGGTTAAGCATCTGCCTTCAGCTCAGGTCATGATCCCAGGGTCCTGGGATTAAGCCCTGCATCTGGCTCCCTTTCGCAGTGGAGACTGCTTCTTCCCCCATCCCAACCCTCCCCCTCGATCTCTCTCTCTCTCTCTCTCTTTCTCAAATAAATAAATAAAATCTTAAAAAAAAAAGAAAAGTCAAATATCATTTTCATCGTTTCATGATCCAGTGGCCCCTCATGAGAATATACCTTGTGAGAATTCCCTGCCACAGTCCCTGGCCCCAGAGATTGCTAATGGCTCTGTCCCAGGTGGAGGCAATGAGATGTGTGGCTGATCTGGATGATTACATGGAATCAGATGAGGCCAAAAACCATGAGCAAGGGGATGAATACATTATAAAATTTAGGAAAGTGTCTGGTAATAACAAAGATGGGGAGAGTCATATTAAATAAGATCTTAAGACTTTGAAAGAATAGAGGTTGGTACTTTTGGGGGATGGGGAGGTAGGGAGTTAGGGAGAGCCTTACGAGCAGCCAGTGAGAATAAAGAAAAGACTAAAGCATTGGTTGAAGATTTACCCAAAGAAAGATAAACTCTGATAAAGCTGAGTTTTGTTGAAGGAGAAGTAGTAGCTGGACCATGTGGGGACATACGGAGAATATGGAACAAGAATTTCATAGGACAATACAGACTATAGATTAGTTCATTATATAGTATCACTGTTAAATGTCCTGAATTCACCAATTCTGTGGTGGTTTTGTAAGAGAATATCCTTGTTCTTAGGAAATACACACTAAAGATGATGAGGTAAAACATTGTCAACTGATACATATGTATGAAGAAGTACCTAGTCAAATTCCACACAATGAAATTAAAATGGGCAATTATTATTTGAAATAGTTTAAGGTAATTAAAGTATTATAGAAGATTAAATTTCTATCCTATAAGGCAGGTGAAAATCTTTTCATTATAATTCAGAATTTTCTTCTTCTGAACCCAAAAGTAAAATGAATTTTATAAAAGACACGTAAGTATTTATGTTCATCTTTGGCACTGAAGATAGAAGAAACTTTACTACAGAGAATAGAATATAAAATATATTATTAATGTGTACTTTAAACTATATTAGTATTAGCAATAATAGTATTAATTACTAAGATAATTAATCTTACATTTGGTATTACTACACACTCCTTTCAATTTTTCATATGGCTGAAGGCTTGCAAGAAGTTCTTGACAGAAAATAAAAAATAATTTTTGAATTTGAAAAATAATTTTATCATCCAGCAGCTGAGCTAAATCTATTTGAAGAAGCATTAAAATAATTTACCCCTTGATTTGAATGGAAGTCATGTAAATCAGATAAGTACAGTGTAGGGATAAATGACTTTAGTTACCCACTCACAAATCTGTAAGATTCTGTAAGTCAAAAGATTTATGTGATGTGCCATTGGCTTACCTTCTAAAAACCACATAAAGTAATTTAATATTGTTGTACATACTATCATCAGGAAAGAAATATATTTCCTCATTGTGCACTCATTGTCCTTCAGGTAACAAAAAATACTCCATCTAAGTTAATTTACAGAGCTAATTTTAAGTAAAATGTATTGATATAATTTACATTAACTGCATCTCTTTAAAGTGTCAATCAGTGGGTTTTGACAGATATATAGGCCTGTGGTACTACTGCTACAGTCAGCATGAAGAACATTTCTGTCCTTCAAAAAGCTTGCTTGTGCCTCTAAGCTGACAGTTTTAAAACAAAACAGTGAATGATTCTGCATTACCGGGCAACTGGTGGGCAACTGGATGTACCTAACATACAGGGTTTTGGGGGGGTCTTTTAAAATAAATCTTCCATATTATAAATTGTATCTTAAGATAGTCCCATAAATTAACAAAACTGTGCATGCTATAAAGCAAATGTTCTCCACCAATCATGTCCTTTTAACTCAGACTCTATATTTTAAAGTGTTTTTAGAGCACATAAAAAGGAGGAGCATTTTTCTCTGCTTCATCAGCCAGGAAGCAAAACCCCAGCAAAGTTAAATTATCAAGCCAAGGTCAGAGAATAGGCAGTTATGGACAAGAACAAGTTGCCTGCTTCCCTGTTCCAGATTTGGCTTCCTGGACAGAACTGGAAATTCACAAATGGAAATAGCAACTGCAAACACCATTTCAAGTGCTTCTGCCTAATTAGCATGCAGCCCAGAGCTGTCCCCTGGCAAGAGGCTGGGGAAACACAGTTGTAAAAGGATAAGTTCTCCCTTATGCTGAAAAAGTGCCAACCAATCTAATTTAGGCACTCAGCACTCAGTGAGATGTTCAGGCTGCAGCTTTGGTGTTATAACTCAAAGTTTCCTTGTACATGGAAATAAAATGAATTTTCAAAAGGGCACTGTAGTATTTAGGGAGGTCTTTGGCACTGAGGACAGAAAATAATCCTGCTGAGGCAATCTAACATCCTCATCTCGAGAGTGGGACTGATAATAGGAAAAGTAATGACATACCACTTGTATGAAAGAATTATCTTGAGGTACATGGGAATTATTATTGAGTCATTACTCAAGGACTAATAATAGTTTAATTAGCAAAAGCTTTAAATCATACTTTGGCATAATTGTCTTTATGTTATTCTCTATTCCATATTGGACATTATTCAAGAGAAAAGGCTCTGTAGTCAGAAGTGGGTTCCAAGTTCGTCTCTGTACTCACTTGCTGTGTGACTTTAAGATGAGACTTTCCCTAAGCTATAGTTCCCTATTTTTATAGATGAGCATGCTTTCCTCATAGGATTTTTCTAAACTTTCAATGAAATAATACATGTAAAGTGCTTGGTAGAGGACCCAAAACAGAGTAATCACTTAACAGATATTTATTCTTTTTTATTTTCCTGAATCTATCCTATTGTATATATAGGTTTGCTTTTTCAAGTGGCAGAGTAAAATATAAATACTTCTATGGTCTTTGAAATCTAATTGCAGGAAAGTCAAATGCTAAATGAACTAAAATTCACTTTGGGTCCTAATTTATATTTTTACTTAGAACAAAATTCTTCACAATATAAAGTATTTCTTTGTTTTTCTAACCAAGTATATACCTGCAATGTGACTTCAGATTTAAAAAACATAGTGTAGAAAATGCATTCCTACCATCCTGGGGCATTTCTTTTACATCCTTAACTATGGCATTTGAGGTTTTGACGTGAATAGCAGTATGATTTTTTTTTTTTAAGTGGGAGAAAGGAAATTCATACCTGCCAAGAGTTGGAGAGGAAAATAGGAAGAGCCCCTGGAACTCTAATATGTTAGATTAAAAACATTATTTAGAGGAACAGAGTGGGAAACCGGTGAATATTTTGGCTTTTATAAAAAGGGAGTGTGCCTCATAAACAGGACAGTTGGAATGTATGGAAAAGTTCCAGTTAAAACAAGACACAAAGCACATGACTAATATTGCTTTTCCAAGTTAGACAAATGCAGCTTTAACCAGAATTTGCCTCAGAGGGGCCTCTGGAGCCCTCCCTGAATCTTGAGATTTTGATCCTTGTTGAAGTTCCAAGTCTGAAGAAGGAAAGCTATACTGGGAGATGCTATGCTTTGACCCCATCTTTCTTCCTGAGTTTCTCCCACATCCTTACAAATTTCCCCCAGATGAGTAAGTGTCAGAAGACAGACTGATGTGCTCAGGTAAGGGAGCAACTGCAAAACTGAATTTGATGGTCTTCAGGAGCAATTCTTGCTGTATGTTGAGAACCTGCTTGGCCCACCAAGAGAAACTTCACTGTGTAGAAAATAATATGAACTGCAAAGTCATTTTCGAATGCAAACAACAAGTATTCTTTGCACTCTTTCATCTCCTTCCTATACCTAAGAATATATGTTAAAATATAGAAAATAGAAAATATACATATACATATATACATGTTCATATATAAAATCTAAAAAAAAATCACAAATTTCAACCAGATTTCTGCACTGTACCTGTCCTTCAAAACCTGTCAGGCCCTCCTTCACGTGAAAAGATTCCTTCATCACTAACTCAGGGCATTCCCTTTCTCCTGACATTTCTTATCTGTCACCTTAGCGTGGATTGCCTTGTTTATTGTTTTCATTTCTTGTTCTACACCACCAAACTAATGTGCATTTAGGGTGACCTTAGACCTCAGCTCACCTGAGAAGTTCGAATTTCTACCATTGCACCGGTGTACTTAATAGTGTCCTCTTTCAAGTTAAAAAGTGTTCTGATGGTAAAGCATACTTTATACAAGCATCCTCTGTATGCTGCAATCAGATTTTTTTCAAAGCTAAATTGATTAAAGTGTGTATAAATGAATCATAATGTAGGGTTGTGATATGACCTCACCAGACCAGCCTTCTTGTGATGGCCCATTTCAACACAAGTGGCTTCACAATGGTTCTTCTTGTACATTCCATCATGAACTAGAGTTTTGCTTTATGCCATCCCAGCCCACTTTAAATTCTGACTCATGTTGGGATTGCCCCAAACAGGGCAGGGCAGACAGACGGAATGTGTAGCATTGCCCTAACATTTCTTAACCTGCCCAGCATCGAAAGTAGCTTTTCCCCCGTTTTTGTTTTCCAAAATCTTTATGCTAGCATAACACCCTGTTGAACTCACGTGAATTTTTTCTATGTAACAAGGGAGGTTGAAAATTTTCCCTGAAACATAAAGGTTACACATAATAAAAACCTAATGAGAAGAAAAGATTAGTGCTATTTCATAACATCAGTATTATAAGGAAGTTGTGCTCAGTAAAAACTACTCAAACTTATAGGAGCAAAGAATATTTGCTGAATTGAAATTTGATTTAGATCTGGGCAATGAGAAAAAAACTAGTGAATTTGGTTGTTTTGCATCTGATAACAGTAGCATTAAAAAGTACTATTTCAATTCAGTATCATTCCCATCACATATTCAGGGTTCTTTAGATAGAAATTACCCTTGATTTAAAATAAATCAGCAGAATTGTACACTATCAGAAGACCAAAGGTAAAGAAATTTGCCACTTTATGTTGGTTTTTTTTTTTACATTTGAAAACATCGAGATGAGTTCATCTAGATATGAACTTATCCAGATATGAGTTCATCCAGTAAGCATAATTATATTTATTGCCTTTTACAATAAATGGGTTTCGGAATTGAAGTTTTTTTTTTAAATGTAAATAATCAAGAGCTATAAAAACCTAAGAAATTAGACTGCCAGGTCAACTTCAACTTAGAATATCATGTATTCATCACACATTTACTGAGTGTGTACCAGATGCTAGACTTGGATACTGGGGATAGAAAGAAAATATATGTAAGCACCTGCCCTCCAGGAACTGACAGATTCATAGTATTATTTTTCCAAGGAAAAACAAAACGTGTCTCTTCAGAGTGGATGGTCTATGTCATGTAAAGTAATGTTATGCTTAACATTTCTAAAAGAGCATTTACATTAATCCTGCTCAAGTCTTTATTATCTTTCAAAACTCAGGTAAATTTTCCTCTTATATTAGGAACAGTTCTGAGTGGGGCACCTGGCTGGCTCAGTATGTAGAGCAAACAACTCTTGATCTCAGGCTTGTAAGTTCGAGCCCCACATTGGGTATAGAGATGACTTTTTTAAAAAAGAAAAAGAAAAAAGGAAACAGTTTTGAAAGACAACTCAGAATGGGGGCTGCAACTCCATGGTGCTGTGAGGGGCGAGGACGTCTTTACCTTTGTCATTCTTAGCACTGGCTTCCATGCTTAGCCCTTCCATTCAGGGCTCAAGGTGGCTGCTACTAAACCAGACATCTCTTTATAGGGCTGGTGTGCCATTCCCTGTTGCTCTGAGTTCTAGCCATTAATGGCTCACAGCTGCTACGTTCTCAAGAAAATGGCCTCCATCAAAGGGAGCCACATGGCTCAGCAATGTGTAAAGTTTCACCCACCCCAACCCCCAGCCCTCTCTGTGCTACCCTCAGTCAATGACTGACCGATGGGAGAGTATAAAAGCCAGAATTCCACTTTGCCTCAAAGTGGGACAACTTTGTGATATCATTTGTGCTCCCAGCTCTGGGTAGAATCAGACAGGTTAAGACCAGAATTTGACTGCAAGAGTATCTTTGCGCCTTTTCTCTCCTGACCTTACCTCACTTCTCTTCTCAATAGATTGCTTGCAAAGAATCTCTGCCTTAGGTTCTTCCTTTGGGGAGCTAAGACAATTTTTTTTTTTCTTATAATGTCTCCATTTCCTCACCTTTTCTTCTGAGTCTCTATATAAGTATTGAACACAATCATACCACTGCCTTTTCCTCCAAATATACTATAAGACTATCAAACCTAATCACTGGAACAGATAATAGAGAAGATAAGAAAGAAAGGAATCCAAGCAGTTTTTGGCCAAACATAAATATGGGTGTATGTTTTTTCAAGTGCAAGTAGAGTCAAAATTATTCAGACAAAAATTTTTTTCCCATAGACATACTCATTTTCATTTCCATGGCCCGAATGCTTATTTGCTACAAGTTTGAAACAAACAATATGGTAAAGAAAAAGGAGAGAAAAGTACTCTAGGTTGGGTGTTGCTGTTACAGAGTAGTACTTTCTGAATGTATAATTTAGTAGTAAACTACAAATATTAAAGTGAATTTTTCAAGTAATTCTATAAGAGCACAGTTGAAATATGCATTTGTTGCATAAAAATTATTTTATAAGGTGAAGCTTTGGCCCAGATGCATTATTTTAATTCCTTTAATAATATCTGCTTCTTTGTCCATTTCAACAGTAAAATTGTGTTTCATAGTTTAAATGCTAAGTAAAAGAGCAAATGCAAAACGTTAATAATAAAAAAAATGTATTTTGTTTATATGAAGCCCAAGGGGGAAAAAACAGAAGAAAAAGAAAAATACAAATAGTTGTACCATTATTTCCTTGCTTCCTCTGTTTTTGCGATATTCCCTCAGTCACTAGCTTCCTCTTGATACATCTCTAGCTCTTCAGAGCCTCCCTACTCAGATCTTTTCCAAAGAGCTTCCCATGTTTCTATCTTTTCTCCCATGCCCCTTTACCTAATCTCCCTTAAAATTTAACTGACTTTGGTTTTGTTTACTGTGCCTGATTTTCAAAGAAGTAGTCCTAACCACCTCTTTCCTCTCTATATATTTGTAGGAGCCTTTAGAGAACAGCTCCTCAATCAAAACTTGGAATAACTAGGTAATAGCAAGTGATTAGAACACTAATCTATTGCTTCATTTTTATTTTTACATCAAATGACAGTATGCTAAATTTCTGTGCAAAAGAGAGCTTTCAGTAATCAGGTGATGTATTTTGAAGATATCTGTAACAATTACATGGCCACGATATACATCTAGAACAAGGAAACTCCAAAGTTATACTCCAAAACGTATTCTGTGTGTGCTCAATTTGCCTGGTTTTGACTGCTATCAAAGTAGAGTATATATTCATTCTAACAGTGTTTACTTTTATCTTTTTGTTAAGGAAGTGGCTTTATATAATTATCCAAGTTTAATTTAATTTGTATAGTAAATGCAATTAAGGAAAGGATTCTCTGGGGAAAAAAAAAAAAAAGCATTTCTCCATTCTTCACAAATCATTCTGTCTAGTCCTAACAGGAGAATCTAGAATGATTGATTCTGAATATCAAGGACTACAATCTTTATCAGTTCTAATTGTTCCTTCTTCCAGATAACTTTGGGCATCCTTTAAATTTTGTTGAAATTTTGTGGTGTAGACTTCAGAGCAGAAAAACATTAGAAATATTTCCAAAACTTTCACTTTCTCTGATCACTTAACTTATGGAAAGATCTCAATCTAAATGTTGAAGCTTATGGGCTTTTTTAGTTACTTTTTTGGGGGTCCATTTTCTTTCTCTTCTTACTTCTATAGATTAAACATTCTCAAAATAATGTGAACAAATGCATCATCTAAAACAAAGAATATCTAAGTGACAGTCACAAATAATGTAGTTTCCTGATTTTTGTGTACTTTATCCTGTTGATGATAGATATTTATTATACTTTATGACAGACTGTTCTAAAGGTCATTTTACATGCGTCAGAAACATTTAATTCTGGGAAATAATTAGAAAAATATTCAGACTAAGTCAAGGTACACTTTGAAAAATGTGAACAAAATGAAGGTGTTGTAAGAGATTTTCAGTAATCAATTATAGTCATGCTAAAATTGTACTTATAACAGATTGGACTGATGTGTGTATATCTGAATAAATTGGCTTTTAAGAGTCATTTTTAAATAACCAAAATAAAAGTAGTAGCTTTTTATTTAATAGTTATTTTTACATATTAGCTATATTTTTAAAACTTTGTGTTTATGATCCAAGGGACTTTCATTTTTAATACAACTAATTATATTTACAACAAATTTAAAGACACATAACACCTCCCCCTTTTTATGAAGCTAGATCTATATACAATGTGTGTATATACATGTGTGTATATATGCATGTATAAGTTATTATATTAATTATAAATAAGTTACAACAGTCCCTTTGCTGAGTGTCTGCCATACCCTAAGTACTATGCTTGGCATGCTTATGCTTGCTCATTTCATCTTATATCAGTATTTTGATACAGGTATAGTTAGCCCTATGTTACAGGGGAAGAAACGGAACCTCAGAGAATTTAGGTAACTAGCCTAAGAACACATTGCTATTAAGTAACAGTGCTGTGGAAATTTGGAACTTTATTTCCAGGAACTATTCAGCAATGGTACCTCACTGTTACTTCAGTTGTAACAGGAGCAAAAGTAAGAATCTCAGCCCATGCTCATAGATCAAGGAATAGAATTTTTCAGAATGTTTACACTTATATGATGTTAAATCCTTTGCTAATTTCTGTCTTCATAGCACATTTTTTAAATGGCATGGGATTTGTGAGGCAGTGAGGACTAAAGCAAATGAGAACAAGAGAGGGTTCTGAAGATACATGGTTTAAAATATGATTCTGCTTCCATTGTCTTTCCTAATTTCCATTCCACAAAAAAAGTATCCTTAATAAAAACACAATGCTAGAACACAAAGAATATAGTGCTATGCCATATTACTGAACAAATCGCTGGACAAGTAACTACCACTCTCATAGAGTGGTAAGAATCACTCAGGCACCCCCTCTAATGAGGTGTCAGTGCTGAGGGCTGCTAGGAACACACAGCACCACTGGAAAGCAGCCTCGTATGATGTTGAATCAGGGATCGGGCAGCCAATGAATGGAGTCGACCTAGAGGCTGATGACAAACCGCCTGTGTCTGTAAACAGCACTCATGCATTGATTGATGTGTGTTCAATGTAAAGATTTCTATTTACACAGGAGGATCTGACAGACAGACAGACAGACAGAAAGACACATGCACACACACGCACACACACACACACACACACATCCCCTTAGCACATACTGACTAATAACCTCCATAGTAGCATCACCATTCAGTGTAAAGAACTGTTCTAATTGGTGTGATATTTGCATGTTAGGCATTTACTTAATGTATGTTTAAAATTAAAAAGAAAACCCCTGAGGATTCTGCTTACCAAAGTGTATCTGGTTTGTCTTCTGTAAATTCTAACCATGACACTCTCCAGCAGTCACATTTGACACTATTCCCATGGAGTTCAATTTATGGCCTTCCTCCAGTTCTGCAGAATCGTAAGGTCTGCCTCCTCCATATCCATTTATGGGATCATTTTTCCTATAATTTTGTAGACTGAGAAATGTCAACCCCGGAACCTGGGACGTATTGATACGACCGAAGTTTCTATCCCTCTTGGTCATCATTCTTAGGTGTCTGAAGTCTGAGAACAGAAGTTGGCACTAGAACTTTTTAAAACAAATGGTCAGAAGGCAGACTATAAAGAAAGCAGATTTGTGCTTGTAAACTTGTTATTTACCACTTGTGTCTTGGAAGTAGGAGACTGACCTGACCTTGAATCTGGGTTAACTTAGGACACAGACAACTATTAGAAACAAAGACCACAATCACAGAAGCATCAGCCTCCCTTCCAAGAGAGTGCAGTCTTAACTGCCAGTGCCACCGTCCTACCTACGGAGTGAAAGAGTTAGTCAACTCTGAACTGAAATAGACTTACTTCCACGTTCCAGTCAGGTCAAGTTTAAGAGTTGGTAAAGGCCAAATTAGGTCTGCAAATGTGCTTGATTTCTCTCTGAGAGCAAAACTAAAAAGGTCACTCTCTCCTCTGAATACTTTAAAACTAGGCACCTTTTTATAGTTTGGCAGGCTAAGCCACATAGAAGGATTTTAAGCTATGGAGCCTTCATAGTCAGGTGGCCACACTAGTAGTAAAGGCAGCCCAAAACAGTAGTTATTTTTAGTCCTTGGAAGTCTAGACCAGGTCTGGACAAATGAATAAAGAAGTTTGGATCATGTTTATTAAAAGTTGATGTAAAGCCAAGGACAAAGGCTGCAAGGAGACACAGAGAGGAGATAATAGAACAGCCATTAAGAGTTAAGGAGGGATGGTTTTAGCTTAACTTGTTGGTTGTCTGGGGAAATAGAGGGAATCGTGTTATCACCCCAATTAGTACCTTTCTGCTCTACTTAGTCTCCTGTAGTTCCTCTTTGTCTCTTCCCACTGCCAAAGCCCACCCCATGCCACCTTCAGGTCACAGCTGTTTTAACTGTGTATTCTAGAATGTTGGAGCAAGTTGAGAGGGAAGAAAAAGAAAAACTGATTGGATGGGGACAGCTAGAGATTTTGTGGGCTTGATCCCCTTTCAAACTACCATGTCCCTGTGTGATTGTACACACACACAAACACACATAGTCCTCTCTCATTCCTCTTTCATTACATTTTTTAAAAGATACACACAGATTAGAAGAAACAAAATGAAATGGCAAAGAGATATACTAGATATCACTGCCTCTAGGGATCATCCTTAAACATACCTTCTTCCCCCATCCCTGCCCTTCCCTCTAAAGCAGAGTGAGAAGTCCCTCAGTGTGTTCTCATAGTGCCTCGGTGATATCTCTCTTACTGTGCTTATCATACTGTATTTTATTGTTTGCTTATATAGTTATCTCCTCATCTGGACTGTGAACTACTTACAGCTTGAATGCCTGTTATTTACCGTATGCCTGTGAGTGAGATGAATAGAATGCTGTGATTTCCAAGTGTCCTTGTGACATTTCATAGTAGAGAATGGACTGTAGGAAGTATGTGCTTATTCCACCAAAAACTCATGATAAAATAATTTATGACTCATTCTTTATTGTATTTTATGTGTTTAAGTTTATAATGATGAGCTTCTTCATAATGATATAAGTAGTTGGTGGCTAAGGATAAAGGTAATTAGTTTTCAGACACAGCTATGTTACTAAAATGTCACAGGTAAGTGTGGGAATCTATGGGAAAGTGAATTGGTCATGATCTTAAACTAAAACAATTCATCCATTTTAACTACGTTATGTCTAAAATGTTGAACGACGCTGTTATATTTGGTTCTGATACCCATCAAGCCAAAATAATCAATACTAAGACAATCAAAATTCCCGAGTTAATTACTCTATATGTCATCATTTCTCAAGAAATCAAGATCATTTTTCAGAAAGTTCATTCACTCTGACCCAATATGGATTGACATGTTCAGACTGAGGTCTGTATATGACTATTTTTACAGGAAAAATTCTAGACCAAAAATGCTTTATTAGTTCAGATAATACAAAATACGGTGAAACTTCAGCACGCTAAAAAATGTGGAGTGTCTTTTACTCTTGTAGTAGAATTCAAGCCAAACCCCAAACCTAACTAAAATCACATTTTCATCACCCCCCTTTTTCCCAGCCTTATAAAAACAAATAATAACTATCCAAGAAATGTTCTGTTAACTGTAATGTAGTTAACCTTACCTCTTCCCAAAGAAATTATATATTTTTTAATATTTACTTAAAACGATTGGTCAGCTTGTTTCAGTTTTTGAAATATATTTTAGTCTAGAATTGTGTATACTTCCCAATATGAGAGTAACACCTCATTTTATCCTCCATTACAGAAGACAATAGATGTACATCTTCGAATGCAGTGTCCTGCACCAGGTGCCTTGCCCTGGGTCCGGAATGTGGATGGTGCGCTCAAGAGGTGTGCCTTTTTCTTTCTTTCCTATTTTCCTCTTTCTTTCTTTCTCTTTCTTTCTTTCTTTCTTTCTTTCTTTCTTTCTTTCTTTCTTTCTTTCTTTCTTTCTTTCTTTCTTTCTTTCTTTCTCTTCCTCTTTCTTTCCTTCCTTCCTTCCTTCCTTCCTTCCTTCCTTCCTTCCTTCCTTCCTTGTCTCCCTTCCCTTTCCTTCTCTTCTCTCGGTTCCTCATGGTTGACCTTCTCTCTAGGCATGATTTCATTGCCCTAGTATTTTGTGCCTTGAAGGTGCATCAGGAAAAAGAAAGATATTGCTGAGCATCAGGAAAATTTTATTTGGTTTTATGCTTGGAAACAGCATATCTGGCTTAATATAAAGTATAACCTTTTCATTAGGAAAATTATGGTAATTTTGAAATGAAGTGCAAGCCATTTTATGTTTTCCATCTGTTCTATAGACAGAATTGGCAAACACAGAAAGTAATTTTGATAGGTCAGTAGGCTTTGTGTGAAATTCTTGCTGCAGCTTGGGGCAGTAGGTTATATATCCAAGTTGGATCATAGTCTTGTACTTGCTTATTAAAGAAAAGCAAGTTAGTTTATTGGTCTGTTTCATTTGTTTTTATTTGAAATACTTAGAGATAAGTTATTTACTCCATTTCATAACATTGTACATCAATTTGCCAGTTACTTATGAAAAATGGGATGCTTTTCCTTTGACATGTGACCCCATTCATGCAATACTGTGTACATTTAAATTCTGTGGAATGAAGAACAATTCAGAAATTGTTTACTGTTCAAAATTAGTGTTTTTATATTCTAACAAGAGAAATATACCCCAATAACAAACTTCTTAGTAAAAAAAAATTGTAATGCATTCCTTCTTTCTTGGCTGTGAAGTTGTTTTGTGAATTTTTTCTTTTGTTGGTAATCTTAAATCAGAACTACCTTATATAATAAGTTGTAATGAAGAAGCCATCTACTAATCTGGGGGTTCTTTTGTGAAATTATATAGGTAATTTTATATTTGTTTATGTAGCTCTTGTGAATTGGAACAAATAGATCTTTAATGGCCTTCTGCTTGACATGAAAAGAAATCTCTAGCTTTTGCCTCCTCTGATTTTGCTCAAAAACTGCACCTACCATCATCTTTCCAACTTCTCCTGTTACTGCTTGCCTTTATGCATCTGCCAGGAGGAAAAAGAAAGGTGAAAAGTAGCAAAGGATGGTGGACATTACTTTCTTCTAAAGCAAGTCAGGAAAGAGGCAGGGGAGGAGTTCAGAAAATAGTAGCCATGTCTGAAAGTAAGTGTCCCTCCTACTCATAACCCAAAGCCTTCTCGAATATACTCTAGGCTTTACCAGTGAGAAAATCAGATGTCACTCTAAACTAGGCAATGCTTTACCAGAACCCATGGAATCAGGCAATGTCAGAGAGAGGACAATTCCAGAGTTTCCAGTCCCATCACCTCTGATGAGCCAAATGACCAGATAGAATTCACTCTAGTCTCTGAGTCTCCCTTTCCTCATCTCTATAACCCTGAGTTGGGAGTTTACTTGTAGGTTTTCTCGTCAAGAATGTTTCATGGCTTGATTATTTCCTGACCCTAGGCCAATATTCCATTTTAGATTTTTACTAAGGAAGATCCTTAGAGCCATGAAGTTTACGTCCACTTGATATCTGCTGCCGAGAACTTTAGTCAGTATAGTTTAGAGGGACTTTCAAAAGATGGTTAAGAAACCCAGTTGTCAGCCAAATGTAACATCCCAGCTACACAGAAGGACCCCTTTATCTGATACTGCCACTGGCACAGAAAATCTGGAGAGGCACAGTTACAGGCAGAGCAAATGTCAGTCCTGCCACCAGGGGCAGTATTTTGAGTATTCAGAGAAATTGGTGGCCAAATGGAAGGAGGTAATCCAAAGAGAAATGTCCGGTGGCTGCCGAAGCAGAGGAGGCAAACCCGTGTCTGCTGTTGGTCAAATGCTTCAGAAGAGTATCTCAGGAAACATTTGGAAATCAGTTGGCTGTTCATGTTGCAAAATATTCTTCTATGTAGTGCAGGGTCATCTAATTCATGTATTGAAAAAGCAGGCTCTGAAATGAGATCACCTTGGATTCAAATCCCAAGGCCATCAGTTTCTAACTGTATAAACTTGGACATGTTACTCTAACTACTCTGAACCTCAGTTTTTCTTCAGAAATAATAATTATACCTATGATACACTGTAATGAAAATTAAATGAAGCAGTAGGTGAGAGCATTTGACCCAGGCATTGCTTAAGAAATGGGAGTTGTTACTTTAAGAACTTGAGTGAGACTCCAGAGCAACTCATTCAGGTTTAGGAAACCAAGAGGACTGTGTTAAGAACACCACCTAAGGGGAAGCAACCAGTGTTAGGACTCAGCCACTAGCCACATCATTAACAGAAGGAGCTGTCCACTCCCTGCAGGCTGACTGGACGTCATCGAGAGGAAGAATACAATGGTTAATTTTGAAAGATTACCCACTGTTAGGCACATATGCAACTGATGCTTTTATTTCTTAACCAATGAGAGTTGAGGGACAGCGAAAGAATAGGTATTTTTTTCCTCTGTTTACAATTAGAATACATAAACAGTAACACATTAAGCCTGGTTTATACAATTTTCAAAGCTGGTCAAAAGTAAAAACATCACTAGAAAATTTAGACAGGGTATATTCAATTTGCCTACATTCTTCTTTTATAGTATGTTAATCTGCTGTTCTATACGTTTTGCTTTCTCTTTCTCTCCATGCTACATAAAAATAATTGGACAATAATTAGGATTGAAAGGACCTAACCAATATTACCTAGTTTCAGCCTCCTTTTTAACAAATGTAAAAATCTTGATGGGTTTTGAAGAATTCTCTTTCTCTCCTGCCTGCTGTGCCAGACACAGATTGTGATAACATAGCCAAAAGTTTAGAGGGCAGCCTTCGAACATAATTATCCTAAAAGACAACACAAAGGGCATCCACTGTCAAGAGGAAGATGATAGAGTTCTTTCATTTCTGTGCAGATTGCCATGTTTGGAAGTCAGAAAGACTCAGAAATGAGAAGAAAAAACTTTTCTTATTTTTTCCCCAGATAATTATCTTGAATGGATGAAAGTAACAACTGAAGAAAAGCCATCTAGGATAACTTCAACCTGGGCTTTTCATTTACAAATAGGCTTGAGATGCAGACAGTTGGAGTATGATTTTCCTTGTGTATTTCTTGCAGAAAAAATAAAACATAAGAATTATAAGACATTAAAATGACACAAAACACCACAAATTAAAAGGGTGTGGTTTCAAATTCTTTTCTTTTATACAAAGTGGAAAGTAGGCCACAGTGGGTAGAGGCAGCATTCCATTCTTTATTTTGATGTCACGGTCTTTTCTTCCCTTCTCAAACCTAATTGTCAAATTGGCAGTGTTTTTCTAACTCAGTTTTTATAGTGGAGTAAAAACAGCCATGCTGATTCAGACATTGCAAAAGAATTGAGACGATTTGTGCCTATTTCAGCAAAATGATTTGACATTTAAAGGTCAAATGGCATAGTGTGATGTATAGTTTCAGCGAATTAGCCATATTCCCTTCTTTTCCATTTCTGTATACACAAATAACAAAATCCCTACCTGAAAAAGGAAAATCGGAATTATTTGTACTTTATTTCCTTTCTTGATTTGAAGTCTTGGGGTTTTTATGTCTGTAAAATGCATGTGGCCCTTTGTCTGTGGCCCATCATGTGAAGCATGAACAAGCCTAGAGGTTCCAAGCCTCATGCATCCTCAATATTCCTCAGGACAGGAGGGATCCCCCCATCTAGCCTGGAGCTTTCTGAAGGAAAGTAATACATATGATAGCAGTCTATGCCACCTTTCTTTGAGGAACTCCAAACTGTTTATAAACTAAATCTTATACTGAGTACCTCTGAGTTTTATCAATAGACAGATAAATTTGGATACAAGAAATTAAGCTTTGGACTTTTTAAACTTCACACTAAAAATCTAGGTGTCAATAGCAAAGCAAATTGAATTTTTCTGTTCCTATGAAGTCGTTTACCAAATGACAGCTGGATATCTTAACTGAAAAGGATATATCCTCTTTTATCTTTTAATTATATTTATATTTTAAGTGTGTTTCACACTCTAATTCAGAATCAGTACTATAAGGGGCCACACAGTAAAAAAATTTAAGTTTCCTGGGCTACATATTGTCTCTCTTACATGTTCTTCTTTTTTATTGTTTTACAGCATTTTTTAAATGTAGAAAGCATTTTTTGGCACTTAGTGAATACAAAACAGGCCGTGGATTGTTGTATTTGTCCTACTGTCCCTAGTTTTCCAACCCCTATTCTAAATTAAGAGAGGAATTAAATTAAAATCCTTGTATGAATGTTTTTATATTGCCTACCTCCAACCCATCTAATACTCACCAGTGCTATGGATGTTCCTATTCATAATTAGTGATCTAATAGTCAACTAATATTGAACTTGATATAATCTCCTTCTTCCATAACCCTGTAAAATTCTGTGCTTCCCCTAAATTTAATGCCCATAATAATTACATTTATTTGCTGAAATGGCTGAATTCACCAATGGTCTGTTGACTCTTTGATGACAGGGAGGGAGTCTGTCTTGTACCTTTCTGTAACCTCAGCACCTAACAGACTACTGGCCCTGAGTAAGTATTCAATCTGTATTCTTTGATTGAATGGTTCCAGGGAATGGAAACCCAATTCCCTGAATCAGTTGAGCTAAAGGAGGAATGACTGAATGCCACATCAGAATAGCCACTGCAGGAAGATCACTAAGCAAATATCCAGCTAATGTGTAAGCAAATATTCCAAATAATTCAGGCCAACAGTATATAATAAAACATATTTCTATACTCTTCGATACATTTCCTGTTCTTAGGGGAAAACCTGAATGGTTACATGAAAAATAAAAATATCAAATTGTTCTCAGTCATGATAAATTAAATTTTAAGCTTGCCCCACTAATTCCAAGTTTATTGTATGGCTATTGAATGACAACTAACCAATGCTGAATGGTAATAAAAGTTCTAGACTCAGTTACAAAATCAGGAGCATTTTAGCTGCAATCTGGTATCTCCCAGCCTCATTATGAACATCTTCCTTGGTTTATTAAATTATTTACAGGCTATTGTGTGTCTAAGAAGTTGAGGGATTTTATGGTCTAAGAAATATAGATTTCCAATTCATTTTTTAAAAAAATTTTAGCACCTTTTTAGGCATGTGACCCCTGAGGGCTCGCTCTATATTCCAAATATAATGATATATAATAAACATACCAGCTGGGTTCTTTGAGAACTGAGACTTACATTTGGAATGACTAAATGGCCTATTTTGAATAAATTTTCTTTTGAAGCAGTCTCTCCAACATAAAATATTTAGAAAGAATTAAGTTGGTATAATTTTACAGTGATCAGTTAACAATATTTAAAGTCCTTGGTTTAAACTCATTAATATTCATTTTCTTCTTTTTAAGTAAGATTTAGGAATTAAAGCTTTATTTAAGACAAATTTACTAGTTTTCTTATTGGAAACATGCACCTATTTTGAATAGTTGCATAATCTGTGCAATACTGGAAGATGGCTTCTTTGCAATATTTGCTATGTGGTTTTCTTTTATTATAACTGAGATCATATGCACTAAAAATGTCAGTGATTTTCCTTCTTTTAAACAGGATTTCATTTCAGGTGGATCAAGGAGTGAACGTTGTGATATTATTTCCAATTTAATAAGCAAAGGCTGCTCGATTGATTCAATAGAATACCCATCTGTGCATGTAATACCAAGTGAAAATGAAATTAATACCCAGGTGACACCAGGAGAAGTGTTGATCCAGCTGCGTCCAGGTTTGGTGATTTCAAATAAATCTATAATTTATGATGATTCTGACTTGAAATTACATTTAGCTTTATTTTCTCATATTTAATATTTTGTTTTATTATAGTAGAAATAACAGTGGGCTCAGAATCAAGAAATCAGAATTTTGCTCTTTTTGTGCCTATAGCTAGCTAGCTGTGTGGCCTCGGACACTCTCTGCAAACCTGACCACACTACATTATAATTATGTGTTTCCAGACTTGATCACATTGTAGTATAATTGTGTTCCTATTCCATTGCCAGCTCTGGAAGAAAGAGAACATGTTTTATTCCACTGTTTCTCCAAAGCCTCACAGAGTGCTGGCTTGTAGTAAGCACTCCATAAGTATTTGTTGACTTGATTAGTTGATTAATTAATTAGTAAGGGATGTAAACTAAGCTAAGCCCTTAGAGCCTGTGTGATAAACTTTTAAACAGAAAACTACAATTCATCATTATCATAATCAACTTGAGATGCTTTGTGATGCCCCCGAGATTAACACATACTTCTCCTCTATGCTTCTCTTATACTTGCCACTTTATCGCATTGTATTCCACAGTTTGGCACATGTAGTAGGTCACTGGAAATTATTCATTTTCCTCTGGTGCTAGAGAATCCCAGTGTACAAACTACACAAGGCAAGATAATTTCAGGTACACAGGTATGCATCAGTCAATTAGATGCATTTAGTTTTAAACAGTATGCAATTGCCTTCAAGTCTCCCATTATTTCATTCTGGGTGGTCTTGTCCTGTCATTAAATTTTAAAATAATCATTATTGACACATGACCACCCTATTCCAAAGCTGAGCTATTTCTTCCAGATTCTTAGATTACCAGAAAAACAAAGTCTATTTCTTTCTTGGCTCTAGACATATTCCCAGCTTCCAATTAAGAGTATGCTCTTCACCATATAAAACAGCCCAGTGTGGACATATATAAGCAACAGTTGGAAAGGGATACACAAAAATGAAAGAAATTAGATTGGTAAGATTATGCCATTCACTACCTTCTATTGCTACGATAACAAAATACTGTACAATAAGTGGCTTAAACAACAGAAATTTATTTTCTCACAATCCTGGAAGCTAAAAAGTTCAAGATCAAGGTACTGGCTGATTTGGTGCCTGAAGAGGGAGAGAGAGACAAACATGGAGAGAGGGAGACAGAGAAAGAGCTCTGTGGTATCTCTTCCCATAAGGGCACTAATCTCATCATGAGGGCTTCACCCTCCTGACTGCATCTAAACCTAATTATCCCCCAAAGGCCCCATCTTCAAACACCATCACATTATGGGTTAGGGCTTCAACACATAAATTTGGAGGGAACACAATTTAGTCCATAGCACTTGATATAGAAAATAATATTTTCAAAGACCATGGAATATTTTTAGATATTAATCATATTTTAAACAAGAAAACTTAATTCCAGAAAGTGAAACTTTTTATAGGTCAATATCACTGTACACTATGCAATAACTTTTGAAATCAATACAAAAGGATAAACAAATATTAAGTAACAAACTAAGAAAAGCTTTTCCTAAATAAAGTCTATCTCCAAGAACAAATCAAAACTCTAGTCATGGACTATTTAATAATAACAATAACAACAACACACATCAAAATATATGGGATGTGATTAAAGCTGATCCCAGGAAAATTAAAAGCTTTTATTATTAAAGAAGAATGAACAAAAATTAACTAGGCATCCAAATTAAGATATAGGAGCAACAAAAACAGAATAGCCATAAAGAAAATAAGAGGAAGGAATTCATAAGTTAAGAAAAAAAATTAAAGAAAATGCAAAATAGATATAAAAAGGTAAAAGTATGCATAATTCCAAGAGTTGGTTCTTTGCAAAGTCCAATAAAAATAGATATATTGTTGTCAAAGCTAATTAAGAAAAGAAGAAAAAAGTAAATAACCCAGTTATAACCAAAGAAACAAATATTAAAGAAAAAAAAAGACTATGAAAATATTAAGCATAAAAATCTATGGTAAAATGCATAAATATTGATAATATACATAATTTTAAGGAAAATACCTATGACTAATATTGCTCAAGAAGAGGCAGATCCCTAAGAAACCTAATAAAAATTAAAGAAATTAAGAGCATTATAAAAGAAAAACCCACATTGCGTACTTAATTTTTCTTGGGAAGGAATGATTTCATGTTCACCCTAAGAAATGCATTATCCCTATGCTTCATAAACTCTTCCATTGGTTTTAGAGAAGGCCTAGAAGCTACCCAATGTGTACAAGGTTAGCATAATCCTAGTATAAAATCCTTAACATTTTAGGAAACCACATTAAATCATATGTGATAAGAAAAACAAAGCCAAATGGAAAAAATATATATTGTTATCTCAACAGATGGTGAAAAATCATACAGTAAAATTTAGTGGCCATTCTGCCAAAACCAAAATTGAGGAATAGTTCTTTAATATATATTAAAATCCTTCTAGAAGTTTTATGTAAAAAACAGTTAGACAAAAAATGCAAATACAAGTTATAAGTATTTTGAAGAGATAAAGAAAAATTATCATTATATGTCTCTGGTAAATCCAAGCAGATCAACTAAAATTAACTTCTAAAATTAAAAATAAAAAACAGGGGCACCTGGCTGGCTCAGTCCATAAAGCACGAAACTCTTGATCTCAGGGTCATGAGTTTGAGCCCCACATCGGGCCTAGAGCTTACTTTAAAAAAAAAATAAAAATAAAAAATAAATTCCTCAACCATTGTTATATAAACAAGGTACACGTATTTTTAAAAATAAATAAATAAATAATAAATAAATAAATGAGGCAGGTTTTTAAAAAAAATACTCAAATCAATGAATTTCCTGTCATATCAAATATAATGAAAAAAGGGATAAATTCATAGCAGCAACCTAAAATGTAAACTGTCTAGGGAAACTTTTTAAAAAAAGTCTAACATCGCGCAACCTCAAAGAAGAAATGAAAAAGTGCAGAAGAATTTTATGTTCCTGATTAGGAAGACAGTATTATAACAATGACAGTTTTCTATAAACATACTCTATAAATGTAACAAAATCCAAGTGAATAAATAAATATAAGTCAACCTCAATCCAATTTGAATGAAGTTTTTTAAAACCTTCAATGATACTTGTTATGCATGTATCTTTGTATAAAATAGCATATTCATTTAGGATACATTCTTATAAATAGATTTACTAGGTCAAATATATACAAATTTATTTAGGTTTTAATGTATATTATAAATATATGTATATTTATATATACTTTATATATATTTGTATATAAATATATATAAATATAATGTATATTTAATGTATATAATGTATATTATCAGGTTATTCACAAGAAAAATGGATGTCCAGTTAAGGCTTTCATGAGTCAACCTTGCCTTCTCATTCTTTTTAATCTCTTTAGTTTTTTAAGTGTAACTACTCTGTTACCTGTTTCTTTCACCTCTTTCCTAGTACTAGAAAGCTTCCTAAGCTTATTAACCATCTTAGTTCTCTTTTCTGTGTGTGATATGCCTCTCCATACAAATTTTACTATTTTTCTAACTAAACATTACTTTTCTTTTTTTTTTTTTTTAAGATTTTATTTATTTATTTGACAGAGAGAGGGAGAGAGCACAAGCAGGGGGAGTAGCAGGCAGAGGGAGAGGGAGAAGCAGGCTTTCTGCCCAGTTGAGCAGAGGACCCCGCTGGGCTCAATCTCATGACCCTGGGATCATGACCTGAGCTAAAAGCAGACGATTAACTGAATGAGCCACCCAGGTGCCCCTAAACATTACTTTTCAGTAGCTTGCTTATATGTGAAGCTTATCGTATATTATTTGCCTCTAATAAATGTAACTATATCCTTTCGAAATGTCTTGTTTTTTTTTTAAACACTTGGGACTTGAAACTTACAAGGGTCCATTTTTTTATTGGTGTGTTAAATTTAAATTTAAGGTAATGAATTTAGTTTGTTCATTTTTGTAGATATAATGGTGGTTGAATCCTCCTGAGACTAAAAATTAACAGTTCAAAAGTTGGGTAGCTGTGTCAGTGCTATAGATAAGCAATGACAGTAATGGTAATGAGGCAGGAGAAAAGTGGACAGACATGAGGGATAACAGGAGGTAGCATCCCCAGGGGTTGGTGATCGATGAGCACAGAGACACTTGGGCTGTGGCTCAAGCAACAAGGTGAGAGGGGTGGCTGCCCTCTGAGGAAGACATGGTACTGAGTTCAAACTGAGACATCTTTAATTGAGGTGGTGACTAATTTATTATATATGAGGCTGCAGTTCAGCAGGAGATACAGGCTGGATAAAGATGTGGGAGACTTCAACATGAGGTGGGAAATGATGATAAGTGAAGGCAGAATGGGGAGTGGGAAAGTGAAAAGAGAAATGCTTAATATTATGTCAATCATTTTGGGGCTTGATTTTATTCAGTTTCCCACTACTATTTGAATTTCTGTATGCAAATTAGTGTAATTGTCTAATGCGTTTAAGTCATCTTTCAACGTAGCTATGACAACTGTATTTTATAATATGCATATATAACAAATGCTTATTAAATTATATTTAATAAGTTCATCTAAAAACTATATGTGGCATCAAAGATGTGCCAGCTTTGAGGTATAGTATATAAAGCTACGTTTTACCAACTCCAGATATACATACAGAACCATTACTCCTCATAATATAAAAGTCCTTTCTACCTTGACACATACAATGCATACCTAAGTATAAAATGCATTCATTCTCTAATATTGATTTTGACTTGATTTATTTATAATCATTTATTCTTATCTTATAAAAATTTATTATCTTCAATGTAGCATCTATTAAGAATTTAAAAATTTTTTCATGGATACTGACAACTTTTTAAAAACTGTTAGTAGGACTCTATTATATATTTTATATATTTAAAATGAGATTTAAAAATGATATTTTCTTTCACTTTTTACTTCTTAAACTATACTTTTTTTTCTTATTTTTACCTATCAATCTTTTGGAAAAAGAAAGAAGCTACTGATCCTACTTGATATTCCCTAAGAACACTGAAATGAAATCTTTAGGAAGATAGGAGAGAGAAAGGAATTCTCTAATTCTGCTTCAGAAGTAATACAATGTAAATGGATAAGGATTAGTGTAATCTGTACCTTGCTAATTTAAGAAAATCTTTCAAACTCAATTCATTTTAATATTGTAACAAAAGAATGTCCTTTAATTTAGTGTAGTTTAACTTAAAATGTAAGATTTTTCAGGTATTCTTCCTAAATTCAAGAAGTTTTTAAAAACCAGAAAAATACAGAAATCATGCATTCTTTCCCCTCCACCCCTGGCACATATCCCTCATTTATCCCCCACAGAAATTCAGAAACATGCTGGAGTCTGTGCCTTGATGTTTCAAACCCATCTCATTTTTGGGCCTTCTCCTTCCCCAACCCGAGTACAATGAACAGAATTTGGCTGTTTTTCTTCCTGTTAGTTTTCCACATTTTCTTACAGTTTTTCAATTTCATTTTATGCAGAACATTTTTAGTTATCTTTTCTTACTGTCCAGTCATGGTTGTTGTAGCCAAGTCTTCAGAGATGTTCACACCATTATTTGAGTGATTTTAAACTCATCCTAACTACTTTCAATTCTTTGGGCTATTCAAACCAATACTGGCAAAAGTTCTAAGTAGGTCTCAGCTTTCCTCCAAGTCCTCTTTCTTATTCTATGTCACAGACCCACTTGTCCCTTTGAAGTTGACTGATGCAACAAAGGATCTGAGCCTTTAAAATATCAAAAGGTATATGAATGAACCTTTCTGGAGATAACATAAAGAGTGGCATAAACATTTTGGGGCCAGATAATATTCTTTCCTCTCAAACAGAGAAACTGTTTAAGTTTTTCCTACTCTGTAGGAAAGAAGTCATAGATAATTAGCTTCTCACTAATATTAAAATATGGGGACCTTTTGAAATGATATATCAAAATGTGCTTCAAATGTAGTTTAGTTAAGCACATTTATGAGTGTCTGTGCCTGTACCAAACCCAGAAGCTTCAGAGATAAATGAATAGTTTTGAGGCTAATGCTAATGAGGCTTAGTAATACTAATAGTGTTAATTACTAACATATATATTTACTGTGTACCAAATACTGGGGTAAATATTTTAAATAGACACGAAAAGAATCCGCTCTCAAAGTAGCATTTACGACATTGCTGCCTACATTGATCACCTCACAGATATTAAGTCTTATTTTCACATGTGTTTCTTTCTCATCCAATATATCAAAATCTCGTTAATGTCATCTGCCTTTTGAGTCTTGTGTTGGTGGCAGGCACCCCAGTATGAACTGAATGGAGATTTAATCTGGGGACACAGTATCCATGTTCCCATAAAAAGGTATTTCTACTGCCTCTGAGAAGGTTTCTTCCTCATATATAATGAAACCATCAAGAGTCAGCTTGAAAGCATATGTGGAATATCTCAAGCTCATGGGCAAAACATGGTAATCCAAGCTTGGCCCCTTCAGCTTCCTCTTTAACAAGCAAAGTGGGGTTCGGGATCAGCCTCTCTGTGGCTGCCTACATTGAGGTGATGACTTAAAGTTAGACCTTTATGGGAACCTCAAATGCCTTGCAGTTTATTATTTTTTAAAAGACTTATTTATTTATTTTAAGGGGGAAGGGCCATGGGAGAAGGGAGAGAGAATCTTAAGCAGACTCCTGCTGAGCATGGAGCTGGACTAGGCTGGATCTCAAGACCCTGAGGTCACTATCTGAGCCAAAATCAAGAGTTGGATGCTCAATCAACTTCGCCACCTAGGCGCCTCAAATGCCTTGCATTTTAGAAGTGGTAATTATCATTTTCTCCAGCAATGACTAAAAGTCCTGTGTATGGAAAGAGTCTCTTTTCCCCTTTATTAAAATTTTGTCTTACTGAGGCCTCAGCCCATGCTGAGGTCTTCAAGTGACCCAGGTACATATCTGAGACCAGCATCTATATAACTCAGAATCAAGCTACAGCAGCCTAACCCTTCAACCCTGATGTTGGCTAAGATAACCAACTTTATAACAACCTGCATATAATACACTATGTATTGTGTTTTTCAATAACTCCATGAAAACACACAGCCATTCATCCTTAGACAGAACCACCATAAACTATACTGATCAAGATGAAAACACTATGTGCCTTAGGTCTTCAGCCTTATACCCAAGTCAACAGTTAAAAAACAACTACACAATTTGTAAAAAATAAAAAAAGAAGAAGCAGCTGATCCACACATTAAACCACATGAACCACACTCCCCAGTTATGCCCATTTCTATTTTTGATCAATCTGGTCCTGTCTAGATTTTTACATTCTCCTGAATTGAACTTCTCCACCCAAACAGCAAGACACTTCCACAGGGACAGGCCTTTTTACCAGACACTAGAAAAGTAGAGCCAAATATATGCTCTTTGGAGGCAGCCCAGCTCATAAAGGGAAGGAGCGAGAGAGTGGGCTGGGTGGTCTTCACATCTCCCAATTTCTCCTCCCAAACTCTTGGGCCAAAAAACTAAGAGTGTTACAGTAAAGGGGTTTCCAGCACACACAGGCAAATTAGGAATGAGTAATTTCTCCCATAATTATTATTACATACCAGAAAAACCTTACTTTGAATACATTTTGTAACTGGTTTAAAAACATCTGATTTGTAAAATAATTTAAAAGAAAATACTGCTACTCTTGAGCATATTAAGACTGAAAATTTGATTTGATAAATTAGAGGATTCTTCTGATAAGTAGATCAGGCTATCAATTGTATATACAAATTGGTGTTCATTAAAAAAAATTGTTCTACCCAAACATCTCTCCACTGACAAATAACGACTTACAAAGCACTTACTTTATTGTTTAAAAAATAAAATTCACAGGGGCGCCTGGGTGGCACAGCGGTTAAGCGTCTGCCTTCGGCTCAGGGCGTGATCCCGGCGTTATGGGATCGAGCCCCACATCAGGCTCTTCCGCTATGAGCCTGTTTCTTCCTCTCCCACTCCCCCTGCTTGTGTTCCCTCTCTCGCTGGCTGTCTCTATCTCTGTCGAATAAATAAATAAAATCTTTAAAAAAATAAAAAAATAAAATAAAATAAAATTCACAAATTGCATGTATTTAAAGAGATGACTTTTTACCATATACTTACAGGCTTCCAATTATGGAATGAATAAGTCATGGGAATAAAAGGCACAGCATAAGCAATACAGTCAATGATACTGTAGCTATGTAACCAGACAGAGGTAGTTATACTTGTGGTGACACAGCATAATGTAAAAACTTAACAAAGCACTAAGTTTTACACCTGAAACTAATGTAACATTGTATATCAACTATACTCAAAATCAATAAATTAAAAGAAATTTAAAAAAATTAAATACAGAACTACCATCTCCTCAGAGGGCCATATCCTTGTATATACAGTGATACAGGTCCTTGTATCAAATGATAATAGACAGCGAACTAAATATAATGGTATTTTACACAGTTGTTGGGAAGTTCCCACATCTCTCCTCACGGTGACCCTCTCTTCTTGTCTACTTCCTTAGCTTGCATGATCCTTCTTCAACATATGTTTATCAAGCATCCACTATGTGTTAGACAAATGCTGTTCCCTACATTGCCCAGGTCCCCAGTGTGGCAGTGCTGGGTACAATTCTTTAGACTGCTGTCTCATTCCTTCTCGGGACTAACTGTTGGGAAGGATCTCATCATCTAATTCATTATGAGGTACTACTTATTTTGGATAGGTTAACCTACTTCTCAGTACCAGAGTTTTCACATCACATATGTAAACATGCCTCAACCCAAAAGGATGAATTTGTACCTTCATCCAAAAAGAGGTAACTTTTCTTAAGATGCCTTTCTACTTTTCTTCAAACCCAAAGCCTCTTTCAAACCAAGATAGCCACCTACTCTTGAGATAGAATGCTGCTTGCTGTATTGTGCTGTGCTTTCCTAGATACTAAGGGAATTACAGATTCATATGATGATAAATATATTCTCTACTACATTTATAGTGAGGTGGTCCATTTGTTACTATCCCTATCTGCACCACAGAATTGTGAGAAATGCATTGTAGAAGTTGGAAACTAATAAACTGATACGGTTTTCAAATTGCCTTAAAATTATTCCAGGATATTCCTAACTTCATTCATTATGCACAAATTTGTGCTAGTTGTTCTGTATATAAAACATGATTGATTTATTGAGAGCTTATCCTGGGATGTTTAAAATGAATACTATATGATGTCTGTCTTTCTTTGAACCAGAAGCTGAAGCTAATTTTATGCTGAAAATTCATCCTCTGAAGAAATACCCTGTGGATCTTTATTACCTGGTTGATGTCTCAGCATCAATGCATAATAATATTGAAAAATTAAATTCCGTTGGAAATGATTTATCTAGAAAAATGGCATATTTTTCCCGTGATTTCCGCCTTGGATTTGGCTCCTATGTTGATAAAACAGTTTCACCATACATCAGCATCCACCCAGAAAGGATTCATAATCAATGCAGGTATCTAGTGGTTGATGTGGACTTCATGATGCTAAATTGAATTTTTTTCTTATAAAATCTCTCTTTGTTTTTACATAAAGGACTCACTAAATGTTATATTTTTGTTTTATTAAGTGAGAAATGAAAATATTTGGAGAGGAGGTATGTTCCTATCTGAAAACTTATGAGATTATGTGTAGCTTAGACTTTTTTTTTTTTTTTTTTTTTTTTAATTTATTTGACAGAGATAGAGACAGCCAGCGAGAGAGGGAACACAAGCAGAGGGAGTGGGAGAGGAAGAAGCAGGCTCATAGCAGAGGAGCCTGATGTGGGGCTCGATCCCATAACGCCGGGATCACGCCCTGAGCCGAAGGCAGACGCTTAACCGCTGTGCCACCCAGGCGCCCCGTAGCTTGGACTTCTTATTTTGTTTTTTCAAATATCACTCATTTCATCACAAAAAACCCACAAGTAATATTAGTAACTTTGGAAAACCACCAATATTCAGGCTACCATGCATATAAATACCTGTTTAAGAATTCTGTATATGTCCTTTTTAATTGCTCCAAATTTGCTAAATTAAGGTTTGTCAAATTTAAAGTACTTATGTTGCCAGTACTGCAACTATCTTTCCATTACTGTGTTGAGACTGTATTTATAATTATGTTGCCTAAGATGTGACTTCAAAGAAAGTTCCGCTAGGACATGGAAGGAAAAGAGGAGAATTTGTCTGTTTTCTGGAAAGAGCCCCTTTTCTTATCATTTTGAAATTGATTCTAAAGAGCATATGCTGCACTATGAAACAAGAACTAACCTTAAAAATACAAGTTTCTCAGACAGTATCTTAGCCAGTTGAGTTCTCAGAGAGAAATGTGTTCAGTTCTTTCTTAATATAACATTTCATTTTAACATCTTTTCCACTTCCATAAATTGCCCAGATCACCTTATAGTACACATTCTCATCTACCAAAACAGCTCTGCTAACTGTTGGAATGAATACATCTCCTCATGGAGCTTCATGTTCCTTCTCCCTAAATGTGCATGTGCCTGAGGAATGATTCTCACTTCTTGGGACATCATGGGATTCTCAGAACAATTTTAATAAACTCTGATTGTTCATCAATATTTTCACACCAAGCAACACTTTAAAAATTAGCACAATATTTTAAAATATCAAACAATAGTATAATATTTTCACTAAATTCCTAAAAACAGTTCCCCAAAAGTGTTTTTCAGCTGTTCCCTGGTCAAATACGATAGGAAATCACTGCAAATGCTTATCTTCTCTTTAAAATTAACCATGTATATTAGCATAATAAAAGCTCTTTAGGTGTCCTATATTAAACATGCTTAATCTTTAGTTTTTGGACACCAAACCGTTATATTTCTATTTCCTACTTGCAAAGAAAATCCACCAATACTATTGAAATTTTCTCCGATTTTATAAAGTACAGATTTTCTCTAATAAATTAACCTTGGCAAATATATATACACACACACACACACATATATATACACACACATATATAATATATAAATATTTAACATATAATATGTAAATATTTTATATATTTTTGTATTATATATATGTACATATATATAATATGTACATATATATATATGTATATATATATATTCCTTTCTTACACCAAACCACACAATTTTACTGTGAATGGTATTTTGAATCTTTGAATGAACCAAGCAAAATGGAATTTGCATTTCTTCTTTTTCCATATAGTGACTACAATTTAGACTGTATGCCTCCTCATGGATATATCCATGTGTTATCTTTGACGGAGAACATTACTGAGTTTGAAAAAGCGGTTCACAGACAAAAGATCTCTGGAAATATAGATACACCTGAAGGAGGTTTTGATGCCATGCTTCAGGCAGCTGTCTGTGAGGTAAGAAGTTTCACATTATTGAGTTTTTGCTCAGATGTAAAATTCTCCAAGAATTTAAGATTTTTATTTTCTCTTTGATTTATAGAGTGAAAACATAATATAGAAGAATACATTCTTCTAACATTTATTCCTCACCAATGTTATTCATTTTGGTATGTGTTCAGGACAGAGGGGTTAAATTGGGAGATAATTATAAATAGGAAAATATAAAAGGGAAAGAATAACTTATGCACTTGGAAAATCTTTTCACTCACCACTTTCCAAGGAAGAGCCTGAAATAGCCTGTTTTCCTACTCACATTGTGTTGGGTGCTCTGCACTTCGTAAACCTGGCACGTTTTTTCTCTGGGGGAACACCAGAAATCTCTAGTTGGGAGTTGGTGCAGTCAAATGGCTGTGGTAAAATAGAGGATATACAAATAAAAGTCAATGCTATTTAGGAAACAGCATTGTATTTATGCACTTCATTCCAGCCTGACTTAATGTTTGTTAAACTCGAACTTAATGTTTCTTGAGATAAAGACCACAGTACAGATCTTTGTTATTGTACAAGATCTAATTACATGTTTATCTTAAGAGTCATATTGGATGGCGAAAAGAAGCTAAAAGATTGCTGCTGGTGATGACAGATCAGACATCTCATCTTGCTCTCGATAGCAAACTGGCAGGCATAGTGGTGCCAAATGACGGAAACTGCCATTTGAAAAACAACATCTACGTCAGATCAACAAGCATGGTAATGTAGCAAAAGCTTCTTAGTAGTTATGACTCTTTTGGCTAAAGCGTAAGTTTAAATTGGCAATTCAGCTGTTTTTATAAAAAGGAATTACCTAAACAAGCATGATACAGAGTCAGGATAAACCATGAGAGAGAAGTTACAGAATAACACAATCCATAAATGCTGATTGATATAAGGTTAAAACATTTTAACAACATCTAGTAGCTAACTCTGATATGCTAAAAAGTACTGTTAAATAGGTAAAAATAAAAGTGATACAAGAGCATATATATATATATATATACACACACACACTAGTTCTGCAGATTTGGTATCTAAAAATGTATTAAGGATTGGTAAGAAAAGGATGTTTGGACTGAAGAATTCTCACAGTATAATAGGTAGAACTAAATAAAGACTAAGGGGGGGAAAGACTAAAAACAAGGCCAGCTTTCAATATTCTGGACCTCACTGCTTCCCTCTGAAGCTTATCTATATTTAGGGGCTCTTTTTTAAATCAGTGGATATCTGGATTGTTTCCTGAGGGTTAGCTTCAGCTGTGAATCATATACTTAATACAATTGCCTAGAACCATATCTTTCCCAGCATTAGCTATTACTATACATGTGGAAAACCAACTGTATAAAGCATCATTTATTTCTGATGGAAACTATTTACACAGAATGTTAGGACAAAATCTTCCAAACTTTCTCAGATTCTGGTACCCTAGTATCTTGGTAATTTTCTTCTGTTAAAACAAAAGCTTCTAAACTTTCTCAGACCTTGGTACCTTCGTGTCTAAATAATTTTTTCCTCTGGTTTTCATAGGCAAAAAAAAAAAAAAAAAGCTGACAGTTCTGTTATTAAGTAGTTAGTTCTAAATAACTTAACTATTAAGAACATAGTAACCAGTTAAAAAAGAATATATATGAATCATCAAAAAATACATATATGTATGTATATTTATGTCATTGTTAGTAATGAACTCACTAATAGGAACTTCCCAAGCATTAGAATCAGACTGGACATCACCACCCTCATTTCCTGTTCCACATTGATTTTCATGTAGCCCAGTTTTGCAAAGATATGATGTCATCTAAAGGAACAGAGCCAAATGTAATTTAAAACCGCAAACTGGGGCGCCTGGGTGGCTCAGTCGTTAAGCGTCTGCCTTCGGCTCAGGGTGTGATCCCAGGGTCCTGGGATCGAGCCCCACATCAGGCTCCCTGCTCCGCTGGGAGCCTGCTTCTTCCTCTCCCACTCCCCCTGCTTGTGTTCCCTCTCTCGTTGGCTGTCTCTATCTCTGTTGAATAAATAAATAAAATCTTTAAAAAAAAAAAAAAAAGTAACACACTTGCTCCTCTAGATTTTCAGTAAGTCTGGTAAAATGTCCCAGATTAAGTAAATTTAAACTATTTAAACTTGACTCATGGGAACCACACAAATTTCAGCATAATTTATATGCTTCTAATATTGCAGTTCCCAAACTTTGCATGAGGTGCCTTGGAGCACTACAGTACCCCCACCAGAGTGCCCTCATATATCGCTAATTTTTAAAGTGGTAATTCAGCATCTATCAGGTAGCCATGAACTACTAGCTGGAGGTAGTTTGCGGTTTTGTTTTGTTTTGTTTTAAGATTTTATTTATTTATTTGACAGAGAGAGACAGCCAGTGAGAGAGGGAACACAAGCAGGGGGAGTGGGAGAGGAAGAAGCAGGCTCATAGCAGAAGAGCCTGATGTGGGGCTCGATCCCAGATCGCCAGGATCACGCCCTGAGCCGAAGGCAGACGCTTAACCGCTGTGCCACCCAGGCGCCCCAGCAAGTGTGTTACTGCATAGAACAAATTCAACCCTTGGTTGGTTTAGCCTCTTGATAGCAGCCTCAAATTTTAAAGATTTTAAAAGGTAACTAGTGCTTGAATTTTAAATTTTGGCATTTGGAATTATTCTAATAGTCTTTCCCTTTGCTAATTCTATTCAGCCACATTTCACTTTGGTAGACCCACCCACTTTAATTTAGTCATTTCTTATCTTTCCTTCCTTTTATTTAACCTTTTTAAATCTGAGATAGAGCTCTAATTATTTACCAGGGAGTGGAGGAGGAGACAAGAGGAACTAGTCTATTGTGAGACAAAGAGAAGCTTTTTTTAAAGAAAAAATAATAATCATATTATTCTCAAATTGCATTGCATTATCCTTTTGAATTTTTGCCAAGTCACTGAAGTCATGTCTTTATAACTGTTTAGAGGGTACTATTGTACATTTAGGAAAGATTCCTTAAGGCAAAGAAATGCTCTCATAATTTTAAACATATACCGTGCCGTATAACCTGATGGAAATAAATTATAATTCTGGTAGAATTTTACACAATGTTTGGGCTCTTATGACATCAGGAATTTGGACAATCTGTCATGAACTTCATTAACTGTCTTGAACATTGTTCCACCCATTTGAAAGAATGAACCTTCTACATGTCACTGATGTTTATTGAGTAAACCAAGGAGCAGTGTGTTTGTTAACACCTTAGGATACTTTTATCTCATTTATCCCAGGTCTTTGTTTTAAGGGATCCTCTTCCTAAGCATTCTCATTCCCTTCATTTCCAGGGACACTGCCCTAAAACAAAAGAAGTTGAAGCATTTTGATTGATCCCACGACTATGCACTTATATCTGCAAGATGTGCTACTGCTCTGAAACTTCCTATATCCAAAGCTACCCCAAACCTGACTCTAAGCACATTTACCTGCTTATTTTAAAACGGTCTCCATCCTCTCCTAATTGGCCATTATAGAGGAATTTAAAAAGGTATAAGTTAGACAAGCAATCAAACACTTCTCTTCCTGGCTTTATCTCCAGCAGCCAACACCAGTAATGTTGAATGGTGTCTGAGCTTTTTGGTCTAAGGCTCTGGTTGTTTTATTTATAAAAGGAAATAACTGATAAAAGACCTTTTATATTACTAAACTACATGGGCCAGAGTTCTACTACTTGTACACATAGCTATTTCATGAGGGTCAGTGTGAATTCGAGAATAATAACAACTACCATGTTTTAGGTATTTATTAACTAAAACCACTATAGTAAACACTGCATACACTATTGAATTTATCTTCACAGCAACTCTGTAGGGTAGTCATAATTATCCTTTAAAAAAAAAAAACAGAAAAGCTGAGGGTATTTGTAAAGTAAGTTTACTAAGGACAGAGAGCTAAAAAGTTAATAAGTAGCAGAGCTGGAGCTCAATCCAGTTCAATCCTACATTAAAATCTTTGCCACAATGTCTCAAGGGAAAAGTACAAGAGATAGAGTGCTGAAGTCCTTGGCGTAATTTCTGCTCTAATTTCCTGGTTGCAGTCTCACTTACGGAAGACATAAAGCACATGATTTGGTTCACATGAATAAATAAGATATAATTTAAATTAGTTTGTGTTTACATATTATTATATATTAGTATATGGCCATTGGAAAATAATTTTATACAATTGAATAAATTACATTTTCCACTGCTTTTTCTCCAAATTCCAGAATGAAAATTTGAGTAGTAATATAGTTTTATAATTTATCCAGTAATAATAACAGCTTAAATATGGCATTCTTTCTAAAACAGTAGATATTAGTATAAAAATCATTAATAGTGTAGAAGAAGGTTATTAATACTGAGGGTCTGGAATTTCAACCTGTCTCCCCACCCAGCTCCTCCAGGGTGATTCTCAACCTCACTTACAGCCTTCCTGACAACATTCAACCCATCCTTGGAGAAGGCCAAGAGTAATACAAAGGTCTCTAGTAATAACAAAAGAGAGCCAAGGAGCAAATATTTGGAAGAGGCCCACCGGTCATGCAATGAACCCTTATTAATGGATTTTCAAAGGTTGCTGTGACTCTATGTTCTGGATACAGACATCCAAAGAGGCAAAATCCTACCATACTCCTAAACATATTTAGTAGCTTAGCTTTGGTGTTTCTTTCTCAACTCAGCCTTTTTTTGTGCCTCATCATATTATGGTCAGGGAATCTTCACCCCTCCTATCATATAACTCCTCCTCAGAATTCCCTTCCTGCTGGACTCCTAGTTTACTCCCTCCCCTGCAGCTCATTCGGATATACTAAAAGCTGAATTGGTCACCACCTTAGATGATGGAAGCTGAATTGCAGGTGTATTAGGCATTCCTAAAGAGTTTTGTTTCTTGATGGATAAAAACAGTCAATATTCTGCTTGCGATTTCTCATATAACTATGTTTAACATGTTATTCACTTATAGTAAGCCGTTTAGGAAGCCTTCTTTTTTAAAGGTTTTTTGTTTTTTAGACAGATCAAGCTAGTGAGCTCGGCAGCCCATGTGAGCCAGGGGAGGGGCAGAGGGAGAGGGAGAGAGAGAATCTTAAGAAGACTCCATGCTCAGGGCCAAGCACAAGGCAGGACTTTATCTCACAACCCTGAGATCATGACCTGAGCCGAAATCAAGAGTCAGACATTCAACTGACTGAGCCACACAGGTTCCCCTTGGAAGCCTTCTTCTTCTTCTTTTTTTTTTTTTTTTTTTACCATGTATCTCAACTACTTGGAATTATATTCCATTTTCCTAGAACTGCAGATGAAGAAAGGGAGCCTGAGAAGATACTTGACTAATATAATCCATAACACTGCTGAGTTAACAAAAGTTAAAGTTATTATATTTATTTGTGTTCCTTTTTCTCTGAAAGGGTTATTTTCAGACAGCATTTCATGTAAGGAGATAATTTTAATCTTTTAGTAAAAAGTCTTGTTAATCATTTTTGCTGCTCTCTAAGAAATAACTTCAGAAAGTGTTCAGTGTTTCTCTTTTTCTGCTTCTCACCTTCTTTGTCTCAGACACATATTAACAAAAATGTTAATTCATTGAGCACTTATTTTGCATTAGCACAGTGCTGAGCATATTGTTTATGTTATCTCATTTAGTCTTTACCACAACCCCTATCATAAATAAGGAACCTGAAACTTAGAGACCTCAGATGATTTACCCAAAGTCGCTGAGATACTACAAGTATCAGTCAAGATCCACACCTAAGCTGTCTAATACCAGAATCCATTGCTGTGCTTTAACCTGATACTGTGCTGGCTGCTTCCATTTATTACTACGGTCCCTGAACTAGATCATCTGCTGGACCCTCCATATACCTTAGCTCATTAAATCTCCCTATCAACTTGATAGAGTTGGCATCATCATTCCCATCCAGGAGGGATGAAGTGGAAAGGGAAGGTAAACATCTTGCCCAGGATACTTGATTCTCAGAGCTCCAGCTTGCCCCCTATACCAAAGTTTTCATACTGACTGAGTACTGGCTGCTTTTCAGAAAACTAGAATGCGAGTGATTTTGGTGACACTGAAAGAAAGCTAAATTAAGAGTCATTTAAAAAACTGTTTTAAGCATATTCAACTCTGAAGTCTTCCCAAAATAATTATTATTGTAAATGTTTTGAACACTTAAAAATGTCCTTCTTAAACCCAGGTTTATACAGTAGTCCTAATTTTGCATGATACTGAATCCTATATCTAATAAAAAAAAATCTAGAATAACTCCCCAAATCTACTACCTTTTGTCACAGACTAAGGTTTAACAGTACAATAGCTATTTAAAGTCTAATGGAGAGGCCATCTAAACCAAAACCATCCCTTTAAGGGAATTAGTATTTATTTAGTTTCATGGAAATTACTGATTTGTAATTATGAGAATAATAACAACAGTAATTTTAATATGGCTAACCTAAAGCACGTAATAATACTTTTCACCTTATTTTTTACTTTTTTTTCTCCGCTTAATACTACATGAAACTATAACTTCTAAAATTAAAGAGATAAGACCAGTTTAGAGAAATGTCTTTCACTAAGCACCTTTGGGTTTTATTAACATGCAGTCAGGAAAGTAAAGGAAATGTCACCTAGGCAGAATGCACCTAGAAAGTTTTAAATCATGTTTTAAGTCCAGGTGCAGTTGAGTTTTTAAAAATATTGTTACAACTTTAAAGACTAACAAAATGCCTGATTTCAGCTTATTGCTCTCCTGTTTTAAATTGTAAATGCCATAAGAATAGTAATGACTTCAATAATAACTTTAGAATAGACCTAAATTGAAGGTTTCTCATGATTAAAGAAAAATAGCCAGTGAATGATCTCTCCGAACAATATTTAGTTTATTATTCTCTTTTAAGTTGAAAGCAAAGGTTGCAGACAGAAACACCTGGGCTAGGCTTAGCGTGGCCTGGCACTGCTTTTATAATGACTCTGAAAATGAACTCTGAAAAAAATAATGGTTTGCAAAAGTGACATAGTAAAAACTGAACGTGATGAAAATATTTATATAGAATGTTCCCATTAAATGACATGTTTCAGTTCAATCATATTTAAGCAGAAAACTTTTTATAACCACTTTCATTGAAAAACTTACAAAAATTATTAGTCCATCCCCCTCCTTCAGCAACTGGGATATCATGATTACAATGATATTGTGTTTGGCAGGAGCTACAAATTCAAACACTCGAGCAGCCAGGTACAAAGGCATAACAAATGAACCAACTCAAACAAAGCATATCCAAGGAGAGCCCAACACCTAGCCCTTTAGTAATGGCCTCCAAATGTCTTTCACTAAGCAGTATTTTCTTGAAATCTGTCTTTTATTAAGTTCTGTGGTATTTGCCCATTACATTATATAACATCATGCAACATCACAGTGACCTATAATATTGCTACTACATCCGTTTTATAAATGAGAAAACGGGGGTACTAAAGGGATCAGGAATTAGTCTGTGGTCACAGATCCCCACATAGTGGTACCTATGGTAAATGCCAAGCAGTGTGACATCAGGACATGAGCCCCCACTCACTATTAATCTGGATTTAACTACTACGGAATGATAAGTGAAAGCCTTTATACATATTAACTCATTTAATCCCCACCATAACTATGAGAGGTAGGTACTAGTATTTATACCTGTTTTATAGATACTGGATCACAGAAAGATTACATAGCTAGTAACAGCGGTCTGTTTCCAGAGCCCCTGCTCTTGGTATTGTTCTCAGCTGGAATGATTTTTGCCCCCTCAGAGGACATGTCAATCTCCAGAGACATTTTGGCTGTTACAACAACTGCGGGAGGCAGGATATACTGACATCTAGTAGGTAGAGGCCAGGGATGTTGCTAAATAAATATCCTACAGTGCACCGAACAAGAACAGTGTGCCCACAACACGGAACACTCGGCCCAAAATGTCACTAGTGCCACTGATGAGAAACCCTGGTCTATGTGATTACTACTGTGCAACTATGCAAATAGAAAATATGCTATTGCAGTAAGATGGGGACTGACAACACAGAATTCAAAGTCTTCATCTTTAAATAAATCTCTGCTAGCAGATTGCTTTCACGTCATTTTTCTTCTAAAAAGTGAATTGTAAAAAAAAAATTATCCAGATAATTGAGTACTTTATTTAACAAGACATTGGGGTTTTTTTCATCCTACAATGATACTCAATAGTACAAATTCTCTACTAGCTTATAAAAATTTTTACTATGAGGTTCAGTTTTATAAAGAGAATCTTAAACACTTCTTGTTTTGGTCACTATTTAGGCACATTATTAAAATTCTCCCATACACCTCTACACGATTATCTCTTTAACTGGAATACTCCCAGTGAATCTTTCTTACCTCCTCTTCCCTTCTGACATTAGAAGTTATTTCCCACAAGTCACCGCGAAGGTGTTGGTGAAGAAGAAAAATGTGAAAGGAATCCTTTTGCCCTTAAATACTTAGCAGCTGTCTTGGCAATTGCTTTCCCTTCTCCCTTTTGCCCCTGAAATGCCTGTTATCTCTGTTAATTATTTTCAGGGTTTAGAGAAACAATATGTAATGGGTTAGACAGAGGGGGAGTTAGAGATGAGAAGCAGTGATGTCATCAGAATAAGACAGCTGGCCGAGAGGGAGTGTTCTGCTAGTGAAATACAAGACATAAAAGATAAAATATTTAAAAGATAATATACTTCATGGAGGAAAGGGGAAGGGGCTTCAAAAATGGTCATTAATCCACAGCTCTCCTGTCAACAGTGGTTTATGAAAACATCTGTTAAACATTTGTAATTTTAACAAACCTGCCTCGAAGTAGCTGGAATTTTCTCTTAATACAGATTTTTTTCTAGGGTTCAAAAAAATGTGTTCTTTTAAATTTAAAAATCCAATTGACCTTCTTAATGAGTTTCTGACCAAACTAGAACTTTTTAAATTTAAATTTCATTTACTTTTTGTCAACGTGACTTCCTGTTTTTGAAAAGAGGAAGAGATTAAGAAGGCCCCAAAAGCTGTTTATATTTTGGACTGTTCTTTAAATATTGATTTTATGTGAGTTAAGTATAAACTAGTTAAAAACATATGGATTAAATTTTCCTTAAAATATGAATGGTTTTTAAAATTAAGGGGGAATGCCTGGCAAACTGTAATTATTTTTTTTGTCAAAGAAAAATTTTTCAGAAGTAGTTGTTGCCATTAAAAAAAAAATATTCCCAATACAACTAGATTTACCCTTCCTTGCCTTGATCTCTTTAATTTACTAGCATTATGGAAACTGTCATAAATCTATTTTTTAAAATTTTTTTATTATGTTATGCTAGTCACCATATAGTACATCATTAGTTTTTGATGTAAAGTTCCATGATTCATTGTTTGCTTATAACACCCAGTGCTCCATGCTATAGGTGTCCTCCTTAATACCCATCACTGGCCTATCCCAATCCCCCACCTTCCTCCCCTCTGAAACCCTCAGTTTGTTTCCCCGAGTCCATAGTAAATCTATTTTAATAGTATACATAGTATTAAGAACAAGGCATAACAATTTATCTGGCAGAATTTATACTTTGGGAATTGATTTTCTATTACTTTAAAATCACATTCTTAAGAATTGCTCTGGGCAGAATTTTTTTTATGCAAATCCAAGTGGTAATACTTCTTTAACCTCTTCATAAATTAGCTTCATATCACATTTAAATGAAGTTCATGAAAATTTGATTTGTTTCTACCAGAACAATAATAGATTATATAGAAATAAAACGTATTTGTTATGGTTATCATCTTAGTCCATTCAGGCTGCTGTAACAAAACTCCATATACTGTGTGACTTATAAACAATAAAAATTTATTCCTAGCAGTTCTAGAGGTTGCGAAGATCTCTAAGATCAAGGCCCTGGCAGATTCGGGATCTGGTGAGAGCCTCATTTCTAGTTCATAGATGATATCTTCTAGCTGTAATGTTTCAACCACCTCACATGGTGGAAGGGGCAAGGTGGCTTCCTCCACTGGCCCTTTTTTGTAAGAGCATTAATCCCATTCATGAGGACTCCACCTTCATGATCTAATCATCTCCCAAAGGCCCACTTCCTAACACCATCACCTTGGAGGTTAGGATTTCAACAAGTGAATTTGAAGAGGAGGGCACGGATAATCAGATCCTAGCAGTTACTTATGTTAATGACAGTATTTTTAAAAACAAGGCTATCTCTTATATCTATGTATGTACATTTGATATGTGGGTCTCAGAGCTTAGGCTATAAGGGAAACTCTAGTTAAATTAGCTCTTTTACTAAGTTGACATAGTTTGCCCAAATACAGAAATGTTAACCAAGATGGTTTAGCAAAATTTCCCCTTAAAGAAAACACAATTAGCATTGGATGGTGAAAGGAGGAGTAAAAACTACAGTTATTTGAACTTGAATCACAGGGTACTAATTAGGCTCAGTCACATGATCCTCATTTGCAACTTAGCTAATGCAACTAAGCAGCAGTGAACAGGTGAGGACCACTGCAGGTGAAGTTTGACATCATCCCTCTGGGAAGTGTCTAGTTAAGAAGTTGTTTTTGAGATCATCACTTTAATTTCTGGAAGAGCAATTATAAAAAGAAAAAATATCAAGTACAGTGTCTAACTATATAACTATAGATAGTATTCCATAGTTGGCAGATTTCTCATTTACTAAATTGTATACCCTTTCTCCTACTCTTCTCCAGCTTTCTCACTAACACAAAGAATGTCACAGTTGGCTGTGCGTAAGTTTTATTTATCAAAGTAAAACAGATTTATAATATATCACATGACCAAAAGGTTAAGTCTATTGAGAAGTTGAGAGATCTGTATACATCTTGTATAAGCTGTTGGAAATAAAAAAATCATGATAATTGCTATTTGGAGCACCTACTGTATGTAAGAAGCTGCGCTAAATAGATCACATACAATCAGTATCTTTTTAATCTTGCTGGCAATCATGGAAGGCAGAAACCACTGACATGTTACAGAGTATGGACCTGAGATAGAATTTTTATCATAAAGTGACAACCTGGGATTTGAATACAAGGGTTTCTCTTTCTAAACAAAGTTTATACTATATCATGTTATATATTGAATATCTATGTATGTATGTTTATACGTGCATATATTTGCATTTCAGCACTTGTTACTAAATTTCAGAATATGATTGTCACTAATGTGTCTCTATTTCTGAATAGTACGTTATCTTTCAGTTATATCACTGTGAGTCCATCTGAAGTTAATCTGAAGAGGTGCTGAACACACTTTGCACAATGTTGAATCAGACCTCTTCATTTTTCTGAGTTAAAGGTTATTATGGGGCTTTTGTCTAGAAAATATCCTTAAGATATTGATGTTGATCTTATTTTTTTAAAGAATTTAAGTGCCTCCAATAAAACCATAATCCTTCCAAACACAATACATTTTTATGTCAGTCATATGGTTTTCCTCATAATGGATGTTTGGGTATGTGTGGGATTGAGCTACTATATTTCACTCCCTTCTTTTTTTTATTATCCTTTGCAGGAACATCCCTCACTAGGCCAACTTTCTGAAAAGTTAATAGACAACAACATTAATGTCATCTTTGCAGTTCAAGGAAAACAGTTTCATTGGTATAAGGTACGTTATTCCCAAAAAATAAAAGTTAAAATGTTTACATTTGTAGTTGAAATTAGAATACTTCTTAGATCCCCAGGTAAGGATTCTAGAGTTATTGTACTTTGTACAATCTGAATTTAATAATGTATTAACTAATGTATCCCACACAGTGTCTTAAATTAGCATTTACATATAAATTTTATTTATGTAACACCTAGAACCAAGTGTGGGGACTCATACTTAGTGTGGTACTGGCTGTGACAATAACGGAGAAGACTTTTATCAGGTAAAAAATAGTTCACATTCCAACTACACCTTTGATGTCTGGATTCCTGCTTCAATTCTGGTCTGTGGGCATATTCTTATTGGGTTGGGGAACATCAACTTAGTTTTCAGTACTAACAACATACCTAGATTTGGTCTAGGTCATCCAATAAAGGAACAAGAGGAGCCACCAAAGTGGCTGACCCAGTCAGAGTTTTCCTACGTAAGAATAATACTGGTTTTGTCCACAATCCTTCAGGCCAGATGAGACCCACAAACAGAACAGATGTTTGACAACCATGGCACTCTGGCAGCATCCACCTCCAACAAAAAACTGCTTCTGGGACCCTGTTGTTGTGTACTATTCACAGTCTTCTAGGTTCCTTTTTCCAAGAAACTCTCTTTTCTTCATTTTCATGATATTGTGATACCCTAATTTTTATTGCACATGTCTGTTCACTGGATCTCCATCTCCTTTGTTGTCTCTGCTGCTTCTTTCCACTCTCACTGTCCTTTACTTATTTCTTTTAATACTTCAGAGAAACTACATTTTCTTTCATCTTTAACAAATGCTTGAATCTATTTGCATTAGCCACAAAGCTGGTGTTCCCTCCACCAATTTCCCCAATACCTGACCACTGTATATCTCATCTGAAAGCACTACTTTAATCATGCCACTTCTTCCCTTAGAAATCTACAGTGAAACTTTAATCAATTCCCAAATTGGTATACCCTGGAACCCCTTTTTAATTTAATAACCATTAATATTCACAGAAGCAGGGCTCTAGCCCAAATTAAATGCTCAAACTACTTAATTAACAAAATAACAGATTCCACTTATTGAATACTTACTATTATCAGCCACTGAGTTTCTTAATATTAACTCATGTAATACTCGTAACAATGAAGGAAGTATTACCAATTTAAAGCCCATTTTAAAGATAAGGAAACACCTTCAGAGACGTTATATACTTGCCCAAACTTTCCTAACAGCTTAAGTCCTGTGCTCTTAACCTCTCAGCTTAATAGTTGAATTTCAGGAATGCGAACTGGTGCAGCCACTCTGCAAAACAGTATGGAGGTTCCTCAAAAAGTTAAAAATAGAACTACTCTGGGACCCAGCAATTGCAGTACTAGGTATTTACCCAAAGGATACAAAAATACAGATTCAAAGGGGTACATGTACCCCAGTGTTTATAGCAGCATTATCAACAATAGCCAAACTATGGAAAGATCCCCAATGTCCATTATATTGATAAATGGATGAATAAGATGTGGTACACACACACACACACACACACACACACACGAATATTACTCAGACATCAAAAAGAACGAAGTCTTGACATTTGCGGTGCTATGGATGGAGCTACAGTGCATTGAGATAAGTCAGAGAAAGACAAATACCATATGATTTCACTCATATGTGGAATTTAAGAAACAAAAAACTGATGATTATGAACACATGGGAGGGTGAAAAAAAGAAAAAGAGAGAGAGGGAAACAAACCATAAGAGAGTCTTAAAGACAGAGAACAAACAGAGGGTTGATGGAGGGAGGTGGGTGATGGGTATTAGGAGGGCACTTGATATAATGAGCACTGCGTGTTGTGTGTAAGTGATGAATCACTGAATTCTACTCCTGAAACCTATATTGCACTGTATGATAACTAACTAGAATTTAAATAAAAATTTGAAAAGAAAAAGAATCAGACCATAACTTAAAAAAATAAACTTTTACTATAGAGAGAAAAAAAAATGGTTGAATTTCAAATTATTGTGCAGCTTACTACTTTAGGCTCATCCTTCTCTGCTATGTATTATTTCTTGATGTTATTATTGGCTTTAGCAGTTTCTCCCTACTCCTTTAAAAAGATTTTCATTGACTAATAAAACCATAAACCAGGTTTATTAATTGAATTATGTGCAAAGTATGACTCAACAGGCTCAGAAAGCCTGACAAGTTTTGCCAAGAGTCCTGTGTATGTCTTTGCAGTCACCTATTTTGGCTGCCTAGAGATATTTTTATCAACCACCTTCATCTGGGTTATAACAGCCTCCTAACCTGTCTCCCATATTCATCCTCCACCTGGCTGCAGAATGATCTATTAAATCACAATTGTGACCAAAGTTCTCCCTAGTGGTTCTCTGTGATTTAAAGGATCAAGTCTTTAAATGTGGCATATGAGACCATCTGGTCCCTGCTTGCCTCTCTTATTCTCCATTATTCTCTGCCTTACACTTGTCACTCTAGCCATGCTTTTAAGCTTCCTGTGCACACACACTCACCAGGCTCTTTCTTTCCTTTGTGCCTTTGTTCTCGCTACCTCTCCCTCCTGCCTGGAAGTCTCTTTCCCTCATCACTTGGCTCACTCTTAGTCAAGATACAGCTCATGTGTCATCTCCTCCAGGAAACAATCCCTGATAGTCTTCCCCAGCCCTCAAATGCTTGCTGGGCATCCCTCAGGGTCTGTGCATATCTCTGTTACTTCATATGCACATTGTTTTTTGAAATTGTCATTTATATACCTGTGAGATCCTCAAAGATGGAAACTCCAAAGTGGTACATAATAGGTACTCAATAAAGGTTAGATAAATGGCTTTTAGAAATCTGTGAGTGATACATTTCCCCTATAACCTAAGATACCAAATTGTTAATGTCCAAGTAGTGGCTGGCATACAGCAGGAACTTAATGATACCTGTGAATGGTAAAATGAGTGTATAATCGGATTTTAAGACTTTCCATAATCTGATTCCTTAAAAATATTCAGCCTTCACTCCAGTCAGATTGGTTTCTTCTCTTTTCTTACTTCATCTAGAACTCAGGTAAACCTTTAAGCCTTTGCTAATTCTCATTTTCTCATTAGGAATAGTTAGAGTTTTCTCCATAATTGTTAAGTGACATCCATCAAGAATACCCACCCCATGAAGCTTCCACTTGTGACAATGATTTGTTTTCTCTATTCTGGGCCAACATGTCCTAAAAGTCACTCCATGGAACAGTAGTTCTGCAAAATACTTACATCTGTTACATGAGAAAAGGGTTTTGTAATTTAAAAATGTTGGAAATGCTGCAACAAATACTGCTACCTTATTTCCAAGACTTCTCTGAACCTTCACTTTGCAAGTGTGCATTTTGAGTACCTAAGTGGAAGAAACCATATGCAAAACTTCCCAAACTTATTTGCCCTCAGAACTCTTTTGATAACTATGTCCCATGGAACATGGAAGATACTTTGGGAAATCCTGGTCTGTACTTTGATTGGGTTTTTAGGTCAACATGTAATTTGTGCACACATACACGCTCACGCACATACACATACACACACTCCCATTTCAGGTGTATGTGGTCTGGCGTCCTACTTGGTTGCTGAATATTTTTCTTGTATCTTATATTTTTTCATTCATGCAATGGCTCACCTTCCACTTATAACTATAAGAATTTTTAATATTTGTTGATTACTGAGCCAGTGTATACTACTGTCATTAAGTAAATATTATTGGTATGTTTTCTAGGACCTTCTACCCCTCTTGCCCGGCACCATTGCTGGTGAAATAGAATCAAAGGCTGCAAACCTCAATAATTTGGTAGTAGAAGCCTATCAGGTATGTATATATTACACACAATCTTTTCATATAAACTTTTAACCCCAGTTTCTACGGCAAAATACAAATTAGTGTCCTATCATCTTGAGAGGAACAGTGGACAGAAAATTAGGTTAAAAATTAGAAACCTGAATTTAGCCCTGGCTCTATCACTAACTAGCCATGTAAACTTGGGAAAGTCACTTCAGCTTTCTTTACCTCACTGTCTCATTGACAGTAAACTCAAGTTTGGCTAGAGGCCATCTAAATTTTCTTCTAAATCGAATGTTCAATAAGTCACCAAATCATGGCTATCGAACATAGTTTATTACCAGAAATGTCACAATTTCCTATGTCATAAAAATAAAGAAATCCACACTATTTAAAGCAACAAACTGTCAGGGAAATCGAACTATCTGGGATATAGAGATTACTGAGAGGACTCTATTGGGGTCTCCTAGATCAATCATTGGATTGTTTAATCAGTTATTTTAGCAGTGTTATCAAATTAGTTTGATTAAAAGAATCACCTTAAGAGGTATACTATTTTATTGAATTGGCAGTTGTATGCTGTCCCTAGTCTATGAAGACTGAGTGCCAAATGCAAAGATTTACAGAAACATCTGCTCTCTCAGTGTAGGTCATTCCTGGATAGTATAATCACTGTTAAGATGTTGTAATAATTGTGATTGTTACTTTAATACCACTGAGAAACAGATACTTTCCATATCTGACCTCATTTAATCCACACAACCAATCCATAAGGGAGATGTTAGTACTCCCATTTTGTATTTATAGAACCTCAGAGAAGCTAAACAAGCTACCCAAAGGTCAAACAAGCAGAAGGATCAGGACCAGAACCCAGGTGTTTCTTAACTCTAGGTCTCAGGTGCTTCCTTCTGTGTGATAACACCTTTTTTCTTTCTTTCTCTCTTTCTTATAAACTATCCAAAGGTATGCTTTACTCTACCTTGAACTTATGAACCACTGATAAAGTCTCACTTCCCAAATTCTCTGATTCTCCTACTTATACAGTAGGGATGAATAGTGTACACAGTAGCCCAAGCATTGTGAGAAACCTCAGGCTTCTCTTCTCATTTTCTCCATGCAGCATCTGCCTTCTACTTGAGCACAAAAGGGAAAGTCAGGAAGTAGACACAGGATAGAAAATGAAGGACTTGTTTAAACTTTATTCTTTAAAAAGAAAAATAAATCTTGTGAGTTTTTTTTTTTTTTTTTTTTTTTTTTTTGCCAAGGAATTGTACTATGTCTGAAAACTATGTTGGATGAAATAAGGAAGAACATCTTTAATTATTTTTATTTCTCACTGTTACCAAAGAACATTAGGACTGGGGGGAGTTTCTTATCAAGGAAGATCAAACGTGTACAGTTCATTCCCATCTGCAGTTTGTTCCCAGGAATAATCAAAATAAGGAGGGAATGTGTAGTGTTAGAAATCACCCTAGTTTTTATAGTATGAACCCATTTATCACTCCAAACAAGGAACATAAATTGACAAAATTGACTGTGTGTCAGACTATACCAATGGAAAGGGAACCAGCAACATTTGGTTTTATGTTCATTTGCCCAGGATAGGTATACAATGCCTTAGCTAACTGCAGTTCTGATTAACCTGAAACAATGGGAAAATACTAGCAAATCCAATAACACTTACTCTGGCTAATTTAACCTCCTTAAGTTGAGATTTTGTTATTATTTTACATATGCATATATTTTCAAACTTCTTCTGAAATTTTATTTTGTCTTCACAGTCCAACAGAAATAATTCACAATTCATTGAAGAAAAAGAATAAAAATAGTTCATTCTTTTAATTTTTTTCATTTCCTTTTTAAGAATTTTATAAAATTAATGCAAATTTAGTGCATGGTGAATGTGACTCCATTTTATTTTTTATCCTTCACATCGGTACTGCCACCAGAATTAAGTGTAATAAGAATCATGACTAGAATAACTTAAGTTGAAATTAAGATATGAAAAATAAATTATATTAAATACAAACAGAATTGTATATCAAAAAAATAAATTCTGCCTCTGTACTTGCTAGATATTAAAAAAGAAACTTAATATTGTGTTTGGAGTCTAATTTCTAAATCTCAAAACTGGGCAAAATTTTAGATATTTGTCTTCACACTCCGCTTAAGTGAAAAACATTTGTGTAACAAGGTTAACTTTTTAAGAGAAAAAACTTCAGAAGGGCAAACTGAGAACACTCATTGTATTAGGAATTTCCTTCTGACCTGTCACATCATCACCCTATCAATACCATTTATATACCATTACAAATTTCTGTTGGTTTGCTGAGAATGTTCAATTAAGTGATTACCATGGATGAGCTCTCTGGGAGATTTAAAAATGTGGCTAACACAGTCTTATCTAATCCAAATAAAATTTACTAATTTGAAAGAGTATCTTGTTCTAGATTTCCTACCATGATCAATTATCAGGCAGTAAGCACATATCCCTTTATCGATTATACAGTTGAAAATGAAAATTTACTCAAGTAAAAATTAGAAACCATTAGAAAAAAATTTTTTCCATATGCTGCTACT